>NW_024117773.1:0-13177 GCF_003073215.2 Triticum urartu | reverse complement strand
GGTGGGGTGGGGGTGGGGGGGGGGGTGGCGCTGGCCTCCGTCTTGTTGCGCGAGATCTTGCGAGGCGGTGACCACCCATGGCCACGGCAACCCCGCATGTGTGCGGCCCGCCATTGGTCACCAGGAAAAGAAACTACATCTGGCGGAATTGCTCACCTGAGATAGGAAGGGAGGAGGTGGATTGCGGCGGAGGAAATGCGAGAGGGGGAACCCTAAAAGGCTGGCGGTCATGTAGATATAGCGAGCAACAACGGTTTTGTGGGCCGCTTGTATATTTTTACAGGTCGAGCTAGATATAACAGACCTGTTCGAGCTACAAAAAAACGCTATCGACATGAATTATGTGGGCCGACGAGGTTATAGCGTATCTGCTAGAGTTGCACTGAGAAAGCAAAAGACGAAGGGAAGGAACAATCTGAATGAATCCAAGCACCTGCATTCTTCAGCAGTCTCATACTTCATTGTTGCTTCAAATTAGACATCAGACTAGTTTTTTAGAATGGAGGCTCAAAAAAAGCCCGACTTTAAATTAACAACGTCATCAACTGGTAGAATTACATTTTAAGAAAACAACCACAATTGGCACAGAAGAAACCACGACAAGATGCAAAGACTCTAGGAAGCAGCTTACAAGCCTCACTCAACAAGCTAAAAGGATAAGCACGAAAACACATACCCCGAAGATGATGAGAGGTTCTCTAGTGCGAACAAACCACCAGGGGGACAGAGATCAGGTGACATGCACGTTTGCATGTCATCGTGTGCATTGCTGCTGGAATTCAAATTTAAACATTGCGAAAAAATATGAAAAAAATCATGCATCTTCACAACACATATTAAGATAACCCCTAAAAAATTCAGATCAAAATTCAAAAAATACATCGAGAAACGAAAAAGAGAAACTCATATGTGAATAGTCTACATAGAACCATTCGCGAACTATTCATGACAGATTTCTCTTTTTAGTTTCTCGATGTATGTTTCAAATTTTGATCTGGATTTTTTAGAGGTTATCTTAATATATGCTGTGAAGATGCATGATTTTTTTTTCAGATTTTTTCTCAATGTTTAAATCTGAATTCCAGCCGCAAGGCACACGGGGACATGCAAACATGCATGTCACCTGATCTCTGTCCCCACCAGGGAGGGGAGAATTCCAACTCAGGAGCATCAAATCCAACAACGAAGAAGGGCACGTCGTCACAAAAACACCGGCAACCCCGACATGACACACCCATCCAACTCTATTGTCGTAAAAGGCCCCTGCCTCCTCACCTCGCTCGTAGTCAGATGAAGAAATTCACCTTAGAATATGGATGAAAGTCACCTAAAGGCAGCACCGGGAAAGGAACCAAGCACACCTGACTTGCCACAGACTACTCACCTAGAGCCAAACACCACCGATGTCCACGTACGGGGTCACGTAAGAGCAAAAGCTGCATGATTGGGTGAACAAGAGCAATAGCATAGTGCCCTGGGTTGTAATGAGAACTCCATAAGCATTGTGGAGGTCGAAAGATGCAACATCGACTCTCACGACACGCTGAGATGGGACGCCGGAGGAGGGGAACCCTCCTGCCCCGGAATATCCACGAGAACCGCGGACACACAATAGTCGCACGGAGAGCAACCAAAGCTCATGATACCACCAAACAAGAAGTCCATGTGTTCGCGGGAGACACGGTACTAATGTCTTCGCACGCCAACCACATCACTGCGAATCTCACATCTCACTTACTACCTTCGTCCTGGTTTATTGGTCTTTATTGTATTTTGTGCCAAAATTTGACCATATATTTAACTAATAAAATGTTTATGTATGTCACAAAAGTCTTCGAAAACTATGTTCAAATATGAATCCGTCGATATAACTTTTGTTGACATGCATCAATATTTTGTTAGTTAAATCTTTAGTCAAACATTGACACAAATTACAAAGGGGACCAATGAACCGAAGTTCCCAAGGTGTCGCCTTCACGAAAGATACAACGCAAGAGCGTAGCTGTCGCCCAACAAAGTTGGGGTTTTCACCTGGGAGGCTATGGGTAGGGCGCGGAAGGAGCAGACCCCGATGGCTGTCAAAACCGGCAAGGACGACCTGGGATTTCTCCCGATCTTCATTTCCCCGTCACCAACACGCCATCGGCATGGGGACCGGCGCCCCAAGACGGAGCAAGCCAGATCTACCTGGAGGTGAAGCCTGTCGAACAACAGAGCAGGCGAAGGCGGCCAGATCTGGCGCTGACGGGACCCAAAATTTCCACCGCGCCACTGCTCGCATCCTCCGGAGCACCTGCCATCCAAACGTCCGAGGACACCGGCCCCACACCTGCGCCACCTAGCGCTGCAAATCCGGTGGCACCTCTGCGACCGGGGCCGCCGCCCAGAGCCCGATGCCCCCGTGGCCGTGGCGGAGCAGCAGAAGCCCAACCACCACCTTCTTAGTAGCACCTTGTGCTTGCCTAGCGGCTAACTTAGGCGGCGGCGAGGGAAGCGACGGGGTTAGGGTTTGGATCCCCGAGTCGCCCGAGCAGGGTCATTCATACTATTTTCACTCGTAATCAAGATTTTGGCAGCACATAATTTCTTCATTCCAATCTATATATATATCTATACCTACTAATAAAGCAAGGTGCGTTTCGCCAAATTTTTCATCCGTTCACCGCTGAAAATAATATTTTTTTTCCTATCTGATGTGGTACTAAATTTATATATGTTTGTCTGCTAGAAAAAGTATTTTCGTACATGGGCCGCATTGCTATGGCCCAGCAAAGTGAGCCTACTTATTTTTCTGCCCACGCACTTGGGAAAATTCTATTTTCCGCGCAGGGCGGGAAATTGTTGAGATCCCACAGGGCAACCAATATTGGGCTGGCCAATTTTTCTTTTTATCTGTATTTTACTTCTATTTTTATTCTTATTTTTGTATCTCTTTTTTTATTCCAAGTTTATTTTTCTTTTAGAATTTATTTCTTAAATTTAAAATCCTCAAAAATGTTCAGAATTATTTTTTTGGAAAATGTTCAAAATTCCAAAATATTATTGCTATTTTGAAAAATATTCTGAACTTGCAAAGGGGTTCCCATTTTTTCAAAAAATATTGTTAAATTGTTCGAGATGTGTAAAAATCAACTAGCATTTAAAAAAGGCTCCAAATTCGAAAAATATACTTGTTTTAGTGAAATTTTTACAATAAAAATGTTCACAAATTTAAATAATTTTCATTTTTAGTTAGATTTTCGCACAGGACAACCAATAATAGGTTGGCCGAATTTTCTTTATTTCTGTGTTTTACTTCTATTTTTATTCTCCTTTCCTATCTCCTTTTTCCCTTCCAAGTTTATTTTTCTTTTAGAATTTATTTCGTAAATTAAAAATTCTCAAAACAAGTTCAGACTTAAGAATTGTTTTTTTGAAAATGTTAAGAATTCCAATTTTTTTGCTATTTTAGAAAAATATTCGGAACTTGCAAAATGGTTCCCATTTTGTCAAAAAAAATTATTGTTTTTAAAAATAGTTTGAGATGTCTAAAAAGAAAATAGCATTTAAAAATTGCTCCAAATTCGAAAAATATTCTGTTTTACTGAAATTTTAATAATTAAAAATAATGTTTTGTATGAAAGATACACATTTTCTAAAAATCTTAAGAATTTTGAAAATATGTTCCCTTTTAAAAAATGTTCACAAAGTCAAATAATGTTAATGTTTTTATAAAAAAAATGGTGTTTTGAGAAAATATTTGTGAATTGAAAAAGATGTCTCCTTTCATATTTTGTTCGCGTATTAAAAAATGTACATTATTTTTAAAAAACTATTCCAGATTTAAAATATTGTTCATACCTTAAAGTCCCCTCGATTGGAAGGATTGAAAAGAAAAGTAGATTGAATAACTCATGGGTCTTCCCCGACATACGATGACATAACAAAACTATTAAATGCCATCAATTAATGAATGAGAAAATAGCGGATTGATTCCTCCACACGCTGCGAAACCGAGGAGCTAATCGTTTCTTTTTTTCTTGTGCACATAGGGTTATGTTTGCACATATAATTCTCCTTGACTTTAAATGTGTACTATTTTATCTCCCGTTGCAACGCACGGGCATACGTGCTAGTTAGTATCAATTTCTTAAGCATGTCAGCATATTAGCACCAAGTGTTTAACTGTGCAATCAAGATCCGACTTACATAAGAGCTTAGGTTCCAGGTTTTGATCAATCACAAAGTGTTGTTATGTCACGAAGCCACAAAAGATATTGCAATCAGCGGCACTGAGTAACAGGAAAAATCAAAAGCCATGTCAAACAAAAATCGGGTCGCAGGATCCCCAAGTCATGCTACCATCGGTGGGGACTGGAGATGTACTCAGGACTGTAATCAACACATTAAACAGTCGGAAGAAAACCATGCCATCAACACACTACACTACCTGATGTTAATCAAGGTTCTACATCCATGAGGACCTTTACAACGAACTAATTAGAAGGTCCATCTCTGATGACGCTGGCATGAGTATATGAGCGAGCACTGAGAAGTTAATTCACTGACGCAGGACACTTTAGCGCCTCCATCTCCTGTACCAGCTATCCTTCTTTAGCCTCAGCTGTAAATGATAGGTTGGGCAATCAGATCAATGAACTTCACAATTAAGGCGAAGAACATGGCATGGACAATTAAGTTTCACCTGGTTGCTGTGGCACTTCTTCTTGCGACAGTTTGTAGCTCTGAGAGATAGCCGAGCATAGCACCTGCAACAGAATCAATGGTGAAAAAAGTTACTCCTGCACAAAGCAATTCCTAAAGTGAAAACGATAAGACGTGGTAAGTGAACATCGATCATCCGATTAGTTTGGCACAGTCGGACACCCCAACATCTGACAGACACCCGGCATATATTTCTGAACAACAGCTAAATCGCCCGATGCAACAAATGTAGGAGTAGTACGTACTTGCAGCAGATCTTCCTGTCTGAGTTGTACTTTTCTGCGAGTGTTCTCAGGCTGGGCTCGAACCACATGTTGCCCCCGCGGAGGTGAAGTAGGAGGTGGAGGGTGGAGTTCTTCTGGATATCGTAATCGGCCAGGTTGCAGCCGTCCTCCAGCTGCTTCCCCGCGAAGATGAGGCGCTGCTGCTCCGGCGAGACGCCTGCGGCCACACGACAGGACAGAGAGTAAACCTCTCAAGTCTCAAACTCAACAAAGAGACGCCGTTCATGGCGGCGCCGATGCGACGTAGTGGTGTGGTTGGCTTATGTAATAGTACCTTCCTCGCCGTGGACCTTGGCCTTGACACTGTCGACGGTGTCGATGCTCTCGACCTCCAGGGCGATGGTCTTCCCCGCCGGCGTCTTCACGAAGATCTGCATCCTCAGCGCCCGATTCACTGTCCGGGTTTTCTTCTGTTCTTTGTTCTGGACGCGTTCGGTGGGGTGAGTACGGCCTAATATAGCCGGCGGGCGGCGGTCACGCACGGGACGTTCCTCCTCCGTCTAGTACTCAAGAGTTTGTTTCGTCCAAGAGGAAACGCGCCCGTCAAGTTACCGAAGCAAATTTTCTCAAAAAAAAAAAGTTACCGAAGCAAAATCGGGCATTCAAATAATATAGTAGTAAGAGCATCTCCAACGACAGCCTTAAAATAGGGATATGCCCCATTCTGATGACGCAAAACTACTTTTTGCGTGCCCTATATTGGGTTGTTGTTAGAGATACTCTAACTTGATTCATTATACTTGTGGGTCATCATATACCATCCAGAGATCCGTCACGAAGTATTATGGCACGGTTGATCGGTTGGAGGCAATATGACCTTTGCGTGCAGCAACCATGGAGATCATAAGTTCCGATTCTTCTTGCTCTACTTGTTGATTGATTGATTCACTCATTATTGCTTTACAGGTTGTGTAGTCTGCACGTGCTACCGTGATGTACTACAGGTTAGTGAGCAGACCATTCACGCATTACATTGTTTGACGAAGCTCAAGGAACATTATGTATGGGATAACATAGTCCATCCATGAAAAACTTGTTGAATCGTGGTTAGTCTCGTTGAATTTGAACTATTGTTGTACTAGACAAATTTGCATACTATTTATGAATGATCTGTGCTATTTTCTATCCGAACTTTTAATCAATTCCGTCGTGTTTGGTGAAAATTATTCAATTAGTTCAAATCCTGTCTAAAATATATATGCAGATAGCTTCGGATATATGGCTTTCGCATCCGTGACCGCGGAGCGGACCGACCTCCTGTCTGTGAACGGATACGTTGTCCAGTTTGAGGGTCGGCGGCGGAGATGCCCTAACCTTATTTTCCATAGGAAACAATCACAACTAGCAAAACACAAATACAATTGTCTGTAACTGTCAACCAAAAACCAATGATTACAACAGAATGATAGTCGTGTGCATCAACAACGGTACTGCTACTTATTGGTCCCTTTTGTAATTTGTGTTAAATTTTAATCAAAGATTTAATTGACAAAATGTTAGTGCATGTTAACAAAAATTATATCGTTGGATTTGTATTTAAATATAGTTTTCAATGATGTAATTTTTTGTGATATGCATGAACATTTTGTTAGTTAAATTTATGGTCAAAATTTGACACAGATTACCACAAGGACGAATAAATCAGGACAGAGGGTACATACTAATTATGCTAACTAGATGGTTCCCCGCGTGTTGCTACGGGAACTACTGTCTAAATAAATATGTTACTCCGCGAAACAACTCACCTAAAAGTACCAGCACAATAATGAATAAATGATTATCTGTTGATAGCCATACATCAGAATGATATGGCTGTAGTGCTACATAGGCACTTAGGCAAGATCGATCCTTCCTAGATTATATCATTGAAAGTCTAGAGAATAGACGAACAACAGTATTTAGGTATACCGGAGACCCGCAGAACGAATATTCAAGCTTCAACTATAACATCACCACCTAGCTATAACCCAAGTCTTGATTGTGCAAAATCTCCATCACAACTGACATGTACATTTACTTTGATCCATGCAACAATAGGTAGTAAACAAATGGTATTAGTCTTGATAGGGTTTCACCTTCTAAACATTTATGTAGTATTTAATTTTATGTTACATGTTTCATTCGAGAGCTCCCACTTGTGACAATTATTATGTATTGGACCTATGCTGAAAGATTAACAAAGTAATCCACTGATCTGTTCAGTAGCTTTACGAAAGTGGCATAAATTGAGGTGGTGCCAAACTTACGGAATGTTCATCTATCTAGTCGCTCATAATAAGCAACGAATCTGGTCTCCACCTAGTAAATAACTCGGGAGGTAGCTATTGACCAATTCAAATGCTGAGTGAAGGGCCACTACCGAACAATTCCACAGCAGGAGAATTTGTAGTTTGACACTTGAGCCTGTAGAATGAGAAAGAGAGAACATAATTAAAATATTACATGGTATGTGTAGATATTTTGAACTAAAAAATAAATGTCTTACTATATATGTATAACCATTTCTATACATCATCATTCATGAAAGCAAACTTCTGCAATTTTACAAAGTAAATTCATCGGACATCTTCAGCAATGCATGATAATAAGATATGTGCGAATGTGAACCTAAAAAGAGAATGAAAGAGCAGAAGTTACATCATGTGGATTATAGAATTGTCTTCCTGAATGGTCTGACAACATGGTTAATAAAATTATATGTTCTGCGCAAACTCAATAGCATGTTTGCAGACCTTAATTGATCTGGGATCTCCGGTGTACGTAAATACTGTTGTTACACCAGTATCTTTTCTTCTGTAGCTGACTGCATTGTAGATGTCGTGAAACCTTGCCCCCCTTCTCCTGACAAAGCCGAGGCTTCAGCTGGCTGTTGCTACTGTTAGACACATCACGTGGTGCGCGATCGTTGAATGGCGAGAGTACTACATGAGAAATACAAATGAAGAAAATCAAAATACCGATAGAGAGAAAAACAGTTGGCAAAAGAATCCTAACCCCCATACCTCTTTTATTTCTTATCTTATGAATCATAGACTGCGGCACATGGCGTTTTATAATCTGTCCATGGGAAGCATGACGAAAGACAAATCATGGCAAAATTTCAGCAACTTATTTTTGCTTGCAAGGGGTTCATGTGACATCAGTGCCCTTTTTTTTCTGTGTATACATCAAGATCAGTAGAAAAATATATTTAAAGAGTGCCATAGGAGGGCACATCAATTTAAAAAAAATCAATGGAACAATGAATAGATGCACAAATCAGAATTAGCCAAATCTAGTATTTGCATAACATTTTAGCACGTCAAAAAAGAATGAATATTACTGGTACCAGAAAATACCAAAATTATTCTATGAAAATCGGAAGTTACATCACCATAAATATACTACAAAGAGGAGCGGGGAGAGTGCATGGAGGCGATGGTATCGAGACATGACGGCGCTGTAGTCGCAAGAAGCCCAGAAGAACCCCTGCCTTTGCCTATACAGAAGAAACGTAAACATGTGCCGCAGTCTATCCTCCACTGGCCTTGACGTGAGAGCATAGGAACGAGATTTACCTACAGGAGTCATGGATTGAGGATTAGAAGCGTTGTAATGGAGAGAGAGGAGGAGCAAGCGTCACTGCAAGAGGAGCTCCAATCTATCCCCATCGAGGCCTCGCAGCCTTCTCCATCCGTCTGCTGCGCTCACCCGGCCGCTCATACTACCGGAGAGAGAGATTGGAAGGAAAGGGATTAAAAGGGCCGAGAAGGGGAAGAGACCGGGGAAGGGGAGAAGACCACGCGGTACTTTTAGGGTCAGTTGAATAAAAAGAAGTAATCTGAATTAAAAATATCTGCGATTCTTTGTTGATCGGGAGATTGGCTTATTTTGTAACAGAAATGCTGACGTGGCATGTGTGATGATGTTGACAGTCTGCATGTTGAGATAAATCAAATAATGGAGGTGAACTTCTTAAATATATAGGATTAGCAGAAACTGAAGGAAATATGCCCTAGAGGCAATAATAAAGTTGTTATTTATACTTCCTTATATCATGACAAATGTTTATTATTCATGCTAGAATTGTATTAACCGGAAACTTAGTACATGTGTGAATACATAGACAAACAAAGTGTCACTAGTATGCCTCTACTTGACTAGCTTGTTGAATCAAAGATGGTTAAGTTTCCTAGCCATAGACATGAGTTGTCATTTGATTAACGGGATCACATCATTAGAGAATGATGTGATTGACTTGACCCATTCCATTAGCTTAGCATTTGATCGTTTAGTATATTGCTATTGCTTTCTTCATGACTTATACATGTTCCTATGCTATGTGATTATGCAACTCCCGAATACCGAAGAAACACTTTGTGTGCTACCAAACGTCACAACGTAACTGGGTGATTATAAAGGTGCTCTACAGGTGTCTCCGATGGTACTTGTTGAGTTGGCATAGATCAAGATTAGTATTTGTCACTCTGATTGTCGGAGAGGTATCTCTGGGCCCTCTCGGTAATGCACATCACTATAAGCCTTGCAAGCAATGTAACTAATGAGTTAGTTGCGGGGTGATACATTACAGAACGAGTAAAGAGACTTGCCGGTGACGAGATTGAACTAGGTATTGAGATACCGATGATCGAATCTCGGGCAAGTAGCATACCGATGACAAAGTGAACGACGTACGTTGTTATGCAGTTTGACCGATAAAGATCTTCGTAGAATATTGTAACACCCACAATGCGGCTATATCTCCCACGTGTCGGGGCACGACTTAGAGGCATAGCCGCATGGTAGGCATGTCGCAAGAGGGGTAATCTTTACACATCGCATATACTGAATAAGAAAGGGATAAAGAGTCGGCTTACAATCGCCACTTCACACAATACATAAATAGTTCATACATCATCCAAGGTACAAAGAAAGGTCCGACTACGAAACCAAAATAAAAAAAGACCACCCCAAATGCTAGATCCCCGATCATCCCAACTGGCCTCCACTACTGATCATCAGGAAAGGAAACATAATAGCGACCCAAGTCTTCATTGAATTCCCACTTGAGTTTCGGTAGCATTGCCTGCACTGGTATCCTCGGCACCTGCAACTGTTTGGAAGTATCTGTGAGTCACGAGGACTCAGCAATCTCACACCCTCGCGATCAAGACTATTTAAGCTTATGGGTAGGAAAGGGTAGCAAGGTGGAGTTGCAGCAAGCACTAGCATGTATGGTGGCTAACATACGCAAAAGAGAGCGAGAAGAGAAGCAACGCACGGTCGAGAAGCTAGAAAAGATCAAGAAGTGATCCTGAAACTACTTACACTCAGGCATAACACAAGACCGTGTTCTCTTCCCGGACTCCGCCGAAAAGAGACCATCACGGCAACACACGCGGTTGATTCATTTTAATTAAGTTAAGTGTCAAGTTTTCTACAACCGGATATTAACAAATTCCCATCTGCCCATAACTGCGGGCTCGACTTTTGAAAGTTCAAAACCCTGCAGGGGTGTGCCAACTTAGCCCATCACAAGCTCTCACAGTCAACGAAGGATATTCCTTCTCCCAGGAAGACCCGATCAGACTCGGAATCCCGGTTACAAGACATTTTGACAATGGTAAAACAAGACCAGCAAAGCCACCCGATGTGCCGACAAATCCCGATAGGAGTCGCACGTATCTCGTTCTCAGGGCACACCAGATGGGCAAGACGCCGGGTTGGCATAGACCCTGGTTGCCCAGGGGGCGCCGGACAACGTCCAGTTTGGACCAACACTCGGAGGAGCACTGGCCCGGGGGTTTAAAATAAAGATGACCCTTGAGGCCGCGGAACCCAAGGGAAAAGACTTAGGTGGCAAATGGTAAAACCAAGGTTGGGCCTTGCTGGAGGAGTTTTATTCAAGGCGAACTGTCAAGGGATTCCCATAACACCCAACCGCGTAAGGAACGCAAAATTAAGGAACATAACACCGGTATGACGAAAACTAGGGCGGGACGAGTGGAACAAAACACCAGGCATAAGGCCGAGCCTTCCACCCTTTACCAAGTATATAGATGCAATAAAGTAAATAAGAGATAATAATGATATCCCAACAATATCCATGTTCCAATAAGGAACAAACTTCATCTTCACCTGCAACTAGCAACGCTATAAGAGGGGTTGAGCAAAAGCGGTAACATAGCCAAACAAGGATTTGATAGGAAGGTGGGTTAGAGGCTTGACATGGCAATATGGGAGGCATGATATAACAAGTGGTAGGTAGCGCGACATAGCGGTAGAACGAACAACTAGCAAGCAAAGATAGAAGTGATTTCGAGGGTATGGTCATCTTGCCTGCAAAGTTCTCAGAGTTGTTGAAAGCTTGATCCTCGTAAGCATTCTCAACAGGTTCCTCGGTCACGTACTCGTCTCCCGATTCTACCTAAGGCAAGAACACAAGCAAAGGACCAACAATCAATCACGGTGCAATGCACAAGCAATATGATGCAATATATGGCATGATATGCAAGATGTGATATGCAATGCATATGCATGCTCCGGAAGGAAAAGGATGAACAAGGCATCAACTTGGCAAAATAAGTATGCCACTAGAAAGATGAGATGATTTCGGTAGAAATCGATATAAAGATCACCGGAAACGGATGCACGGTTTGCAAATGGCGAGCAAAACAAGAATGGCACAATTCTGCGATTAACAGCACGATGCTATCTAGAATGCAACAAGAAACTAAGCTACTGCACCCCAACATATCAACAAGGCATATAGCAGTGATGTACTCAAGATGCTTGACAAAACATGAACACTGAGCTACATCTAAATCACACAAGAGTAGATTCAAACAAGCATGGCAAAAGTGCAAAATATATCAGGTTCACAGACTTGGTGAAAATACTAACATACCAGAAATAACATCAGGAAGCCATGTTTAGAGCAAGCAAACAACATGCTACATGAACATATCATAGCAATACAAGGCATGGCATGAATCTACTAAAAGCATAGAACAAAAGTCCCTTACTGGACATGAGCCAAAAAGGCACAGAAGATATGATGACACCCATGTAAACATAGCAAGTTTTATTAACAGTTTTAGACTTAGCAGAAAACAGAGCATGGCATAAACAGCATCATGAAGACAACTTTGCGAGCTCAAATCACTCATCATAAAGCCTTGAATGACAAAAAAAAGTATACACAGCAAGATGACATGTTCATGAAGCTAACCATGACAAGAGAAGTTTATAACATGCATGGATCACTAGCAACAACCGTGGCAAAATTGATTAACATGTAAACAATCTGCCAGGAACATTTTATAGCAAAAGTAGAGCAAGAACAAGACATGCTAGTGCACTCCATAATTGCAAACAAGGACATGGATGGATAGAGAATAACCATATGTCCAAAACACCCTTACTGAAGATACTCAAAACAAGCATGAATATCACTGTAGCATCAAGTTAACATGGCATCAAAATAACAGCAGGACAAGGACTTAGCAAAAACTTAAGTCCCTGAAATCAGCAACATTGCGGAGGCTACTTTGCATGCTTGTGCTAGTCACCACATAGATCAAAAAATTACATGGCAAGAACCCTTGTAAAGATGGCATGACATAGCTCAAAACACATGTAGAGCTCATTTCCATATGATGCACACATCAAATGCAACAAAAATGACAAATCATCATGAACTGATAAGTGCCACCAGTAAACATTTTATAGCACTCTTGCATCAACGATTTGGGCATCAAGATGAACTCAAACAAGCATGCCACAACGGAATGAAATGAAGAGCATCTCACAATGAACATTTTGATATATCATATGCCAGATTAGAAGCCACGGTCATGGAGATATGATGCTATGAACGGGGTCAACCTGCTCAGATCTAGGGTTCGCATGGATTCCGAGGCGTGACTGGATACTCTTGCATCAACGATTTGGGCATCAAGATGAACTCAAACAAGCATGCCACAACGGAATGAAATGAAGAGCATCTCACAATGAACATTTTGATATATCATATGCCAGATTAGAAGCCACGGTCATGGAGATATGATGCTATGAACGGGGTCAACCTGCTCAGATCTAGGGTTCGCATGGATTCCGAGGCGTGACTGGATCTCGCCGGAGAACTCGCCGGGGACGGAGAGGACGGCGGCCGAAGCGCTGGGGCGGCGGATCCGGCCGGCCCGTGGCCG
>NW_024117772.1:0-14361 GCF_003073215.2 Triticum urartu | reverse complement strand
GGAGGAAGAAGGCGTGGATGAAAAGGTGAATCCTTATCCCTTTATATGGGCGGCCGAAACTATGTGCCCCCACTAGTCTGGTAAAACTCGCTTATCCCCAAGCGCCGTAATCGATGGCGCGGTTGGGTTACCCACGCCCGTATTGATGAGAATCCCGTAATAAGGGGAACACGATCTCTGCTTTGATAAAACGTGTCAAAAAACTGCCTCACGTTATGTGCGGGGCTAGTTAAAGGAAACGGTTCGAATAATCACCGGGCCATGGCATAACGTCATGTTGCGAAAACAAGTCAGCAGATTAGATTTGTGGAAATATTATTCTCTCTACGGTGGAATGTGGAACTTATTTTGCAGGGTCGGACACTATCTTTGTATTCAAATTTTTCCGTGGTGTATTCGGAGGAGGAACCCGCCTTGCAATGCCGAAGACAATAATGCGCGCTGGACTCATCGTCATTGAAGCCTGGTTCAGAGGCTACTGAGGGAGTCCTGGATTAGGGGGTCTCCAGACAACCGGACTATATCCTTTGGCTGGATTGTTGGACTATGAAGATACAAGATTGAAGACTTCGTCTCGTGTCCGGGTGGGACTCTACCTGGCGTGGAATGCAAGCTAGGAAATACGGATATGCATATCTCCTCCTTTGTAACCGACCTTGTGTAACCCTAGCTCCCTCCGGTGTCTATATAAACCAGAGGGTTTAGTCCGTAAGACAACATACAATCATACCATAGGCTAGCTTCTTGGGTTTAGTCTCTCCGATCTCGTGGTAGATCAACTCTTGTACTACCCATATCATCAATATTAATCAAGCAGGACGTAGGGTTTTACCTCCATCAAGAGGGCCCGAACCTGGGTAAAACATCGTGTCCCCTGCCTCCTGTTACCATCCGCCTTAGACGCACAGTTCGGGACCCCCTACCCAAGATCCGCCGGTTTTGACACGGACACACATCAATACAAGAAAGTTGGATCTCTGGTTTCTTCCTTCTGGCCCCATTTAAAATTATACTACCTTATTTGTTCCCATTGGGAATTTGTTAGTTTTATTTAATAATGTTGCATTGAAGCAAACAATATGCTAACTGGGCCTTCTTTTTGACATGCAACGTGAATCAACACTTGGGACAAATTCCGCACTCCAAATGAACTAATTATCCCGCAGCAACGCGCAGGTTATCATCTAGTGTGGTTCTAATAGCCCGCGTGCTTTTTGGCTTTATAGGCTTTTTATGGGTATATGGGCTGTTTATGGGCCTGTAAAAAAATAAATCAGAAAATTGGGTAATGCCGGTGCACGTGATGATGGGTTGGGCATGCATGCTAAGTGCTAACAGGCCGACACGGTAGGCCGGCCCAGTTTACCATGCTTGCCTACGGTTAAGAGCATGTCCAGCAAATTGTATGAAAGTGTCTAAAAAATCACGTTGCACATGTGGTAATCAATCCACCCATCTAAAATCACGTTGCACATGTGGTAATCAATTCAAACAATTAAAAAAAGATAATGATCTTATGTTAGTTTACATAATGAGTACATAAAAGCTGTCAAGTACAGATTTTTAAACAATCTAATGGATACTCTACCACAGTATGCATCCTTGTAGTTTCAGATCTTCCATAAAAACACCCCTTCCATTCATACCCCTTTCGAACGAGTGTGCCGATGAATCCGCCCTCCCTCATCCTCGTATCACTCGTCTTCCGCCTAGCTACTCGACGCAACCTTTGTCTTTCATTTGTTGATTAGCCCTCTGCGATGCCGCCGAAACCCCCTCGAAGCTCTGACACCGGTTGCCATTCACTCATATAATGGTGCAGAGTTTGGCATGACCAACACACGAAGCACCAACAAGTTAAAAGCTACATAGAGTGAAGTATAGAAAATGCCATTATAGTGAATCTGTTTTAACACCCTTCATTACAGAGAATGAAAATTGTACAAGCATTCTTGGTAACCATTGTAAGAAAGAATTCTTGCACATCCTCCTCACTTATATATCAATTTTAAAATTTCACAAAAAAATAACCGTAAGGAACATGAAAAGCAAGGAGGTAACATGCATAATTTGGAAATATATCTTACATTTAATTTAATAAAACTAATTTGGTATCACATATATCAATATGTTTTTGGTCTAATATAAAGATATTTGATTTAGAATAAAATTAGAACTCCGAGTAATCTGAAATATAAGTAGTAGTCTGTAAAGAGATGCAGGTTGTTTTCGGGTTATGTTCACATAAAAGGAACCCTCGATCTATATTTTTTTGTTTTGCTGAAGATTAAGTGAGTTTAAAAATATCTTGAGCTAAAAAGGAACCGAGTGACAATAAATTGTTGCAAATCATCAAATCCCCCAACTCAAAATTGAAAACAAATCCAAATCTCCCCCCAGTTTTCTGTGCCTGTTGACCGCAACGCCCACCCCGGCTGCCCACCAGGCGTTCGAGCAAATGCCGCCTCGCCGCGCTTCCTCGGACGGCTCCGCCACCGGCGACCGGTCTCTCCTTGTCCACCGCGTCATCCTTGCGCCCGCAGATCTACCCGTTCGACGGCGCACCACAGCGAAGGTTACCACCAGGACATCGTCCTCAGATGGGCCGCCCACGCCCAGAACTAGCAGACCGCGATGCATCTGCGGGGGTGTGGTGTGCCGCGATGGTGCCCGCCGCCGTGGACGCCATGAGCGCGACTGTCCAGCGCCGCATACCTCGCGCGTACCCCCCTGGCTTTCGCGGCCAACAGCTCGAACTCGCGCCGCACCGCCGCGTAAGGAACCTTCACATGGCTCGCCGACGCTGCTCCGTGCAGGTACCTTCAAATTCCAACATGTTCTTTTTTTTTACTTCTCCAGACATCTGATCGATTGCGGTGCGATTGCAATTGCCTGACTGGTCTTGCAGTTTTATATTGTTTCTGGCAACCAGATCTCGCAATGAACTTGTATAGCGAATCTGAGGGGCATATAAGCTCGGGGCACAACTTTGTCACTGTGTACATCATCTCTCAAACATATCTCGGTTCTTGTTTCAAGGTCGACAACTCAGTTATTTCAGATCTACTCCGTGGTTGCTCGAACATGGGCCGTTTGAAGTTAAACTTCCCTAGATTACTACTTCATGCTACTTGTGTTTAGCCCAAGTGCACTGTGGCAGTACAGTAACATTTTATTTGACAGAAGTTTGGCACGCTTACAAGTTACAACATGTATGTTGTGTGGTTATCTTCAGCATATTTGTAGATCTTATTTGTGGATAACTGGATTTCTAGATAACAGTATGCTTCAATGCTTGCCCATTCCAGGAGAGTAGTCTTAAAGGCCTTACTTTTCTTCCCCCAAACAAAATTGTACACACATGTGGAACTGCATACCAAGCTTGTCATCTCAATGTTAGCTTGGCTATTTAAGTCGAGCAGTCAGGTTGAGCATTTCCTTGCAGTTTTCTTAAGTTCGAGACTAATTTTCTTATAAGATGAAAACACAGTGTTTTTTCCAAACTGTAGTGACTTCTATTCAGTTCAGTCACTAAAATTGTTTTTGTCTTTTCTTAGCCGCTGTTATGTTCTTTCTTAATATCTTTTCCATCCACGTAATAAGTGAGCTTCGTATACACATGTAGATTTTGATCGTCAAGAAACTTTGATATTCTCAATAATAGTTCACAATAAAGAAATCATAGCCCCCTTAACATACATGGACGTGTCATTTGTGTAACTGAACTTGAAACTGCACATTTAGATTTAGGTCTCTAAATTACTGTAGAGGTCCAAACAGGCAGGGGCCATGGCCCCCCCAGCTTTAGTAAAAAAACGTGAAGAGCTTTTTTGGGAGCTCCCTCCCACTTTATTTCATTGTACATATGTGCTGTAATCTAGAAGTGATCATACATGAAAGGAACACTAGATGGGAGGAAATACCAGGAGCCAAGAACTTGAATGATCTTGAGCAAAAGAAAAACCCGAGAATAGTATAGTAAATAAGGTATGATGCACCTTTGGATAACTTATGTCTACAATATTCGATCTATTTCCTCAACCGCATAATGCTGAAAATGTTTCCTTGATCATGATGATTTCAGCATAAACATCTTGCATCATTGGCCGATCTTTTGGTGAGTCCACGGAGCATTTTAGGCCCAGTTTAGCTAACTGCATGATGCAGTTCTGCACTCTGACCACTGGGTGATTCTCACTTTCTGTGTTGCGGTTTGCTTCTTCAAGTTCATCATGTGGAATAATACCGGTCTCTAAAATGTCACCAATATCTTCTGGGAGTGCAGAGACCACCAATCTGTGAAGGTTCAGCCCATCGTTGAAGATAGCATCAGTAGGATGCTTCCCTGTGAGCATTTCTAGCAGAATAATACCGTAGCTGTAGACGTCGCCTGCAGTTGATATTTCATAACCCAATCCGTATTCTGCAATTTATATGTGATATGAAACGGATTAGTAATTCTCATTTTCTGGACTTATTTTAAAGTATTTATCCTATAAAAGAAAGAGTCTATATGTTAAGGAAAAAGTGTTTCTAAAAAGGAGTAGCACTAATTTTCCAGCGCAAACACACACATACACACACTGATGCACGCACAAGCGCGTGTATTCAACTAATATTAAATATAATAATAATAATAATAATAAAGGCTCACCAGGTGCAATATATCCAACCGATCCTCTTGGCCCATGTATACTTGTCAAATCGTTAAGACTTGCTGAAGGATGGTTACCAAGAAACTTTGCTAATCCATAGTCACTAACATGAGCAACCATGGCATCATCCAAAAGGATGTTGCTTGGCTTCAAATCACAATGAACCAAAGGAGGTGTGCACCGGTTGTGGAGATAGTCCAAGGCAGCGGCGATGTCCGTAGCGATGCTTATTCTTGATACTAGACTCAATGGCCTTTTCTGTCTTTGTTCATGTACTTCTGAATGGAGCCAGATTTCTAGGTTACCATTGGCCATATACTCAAGAACCAGTGCCTTGAATTCACTTCCCAGTTGATCGAAGCTCGAGCATAGACTAATGACCCGCATAAGATTTCGGTGGCGGGTGTTTCTGAGCACCTCACATTCAGTAAAGAAGCTCTTTGGTGCTCCAATATGTTCCAGTTTGAACACCTTAATAGCAACTGGCTGCGCCTGAAACTTCAGTATGCCTTTATAGACCACTCCAAAACTCCCGGAACCAACATGGTTAGCTGAAGAAAAATTGTTGGTAGCTGCAGCAAGCTCATTGTATGAGAATTTCTTGAACTCCTTGATTGACTGATCAATGTGTTCTCTCAATTCATTTCTTTTCTTGAAAAGAATGGTTGCAACTGCTGATATCAGAACTACAACAGCAGCAGCCAGAGGAACAACTATTGATATGATATGTAAAGTTTCCTTTCTTTTGGTTGGGTTTGATGTGCAAAGTGGTAACTGAAGCATTGGAGACCTTGTACATAAATCCTTGTTTCCTTGTATGAACACCTTACTTGAATTGCTAAATGCGCCACCTGTTGGAACTATTCCCTCAAGGCTGTTAAAGGACAAATTGAGAAGCTGCAAAGAATCAAAGGTCTCGAAGAAGTCTGGGATTTCGCCGGACAAGTTGTTCCGAGAAAGGTCCATCTCAGTAATGCCTCTTAAGCTCATGAGGGATTCTGGGATGCTCCCACGAAGAAAGTTCACCTCTAGTCGAAGCGATTCTAAATGAAGGCACTCACCAACTGCATGTGGAATATCTCCAGATAACTGGTTGTTGGAAATATTAAGGGAGTCGAGATTAATCAAGCTGCCAATCTCAGATGGTATGGATCCGTTGAGTTTATTATAAGACAAATCTAGGCTCTTTGAAAGAGTGGAAATAGACATGAGCCCAGGTGGAATACTACCATGGAAATCATTGTATGAGAGGTTTAGCAGTACCAAATTTTGGCAGTCTGCTAAGCTTGAAGGTATGGATCCAGTCAAGTTGTTTTCCTCCAGATTAAGCTCACCAAGATTTTTAAAGTTGCCAACTGACTCTGGGATTTTTCCAGAAAGTTTGTTGCGTGACAAACCTAGAAGAAACAAGTTCTCGAGGTTTCCGAGCGTGTCAGGAATCCCCCCAGAGAGTAAGTTCCCATCAAGTTGAAGAACTGTGAGGTTGGTGAGTTTTGCTATCTCTGAAGGTATGGTCCCAGTGAATCTATTTTCTGATAGATACAATGTCTGTAAGCTTCTCGGAAGATTTCCAATGGAACTAGGTAATATTCCGTGAAGCTTGTTGTAATCCAGTAAAATTGCCTGCAATTGGACAGAGCCTGGTACTGAGGACAAAGTACTCCAGTCTACAGCCTCCAACTGGTTCGCACCGAGGTCTAATTCAATCAAGTTGGGCAATGACCAGAAAGAAGGAACCAAACCCGTGAATGCATTGTCACGGAGCTCAAGCGTTCGGAGTCTGGATAAATTAACTAGTGATGGAGGGAGTGGACCGTCGAAATGGTTTCCTTCCATGACCAGTGTTTCGATGTTGGGAAGTGTGTATGCAATATCTCTCGGAATTCCCCCAGAAAGTTGGTTGTTACCAAGGCCAAGATAAGTGAGAGATGTGACTGTGTAAAGAGCTGGTGGGACTGCACCAGACAAGTTGTTGTATGACAAATCAAGTGCCTCCAAACTCGGAATCTTAGCTAAACTCTCCGGAATGCTTCCTTGCAGCTTATTCTGAGCAAGCGTCAAAGAATATAGGTTAGAAATGTTTCCTAGTGTGTCAGGAATTTTTCCTGAGAGGATGTTTCCTGTCAGGCTGACATACTGTAGCTGGGAGGCTATCAGTGAGGAAGATGGTATTGGTCCGGAGAATTGATTATATGAGAGATCTAAGGTAGCAAGAGATGGGTTACTAAAGAGTCCTAGAGGAATCTCTCCATCAAAGCTATTTCTCATGAGGTCAAGGTAGTTAAGTGAAGAGCAATTTGCTAGCAGAGGTGGAATTCCACCAGTTAGGCTATTATTCGACAGGACAACATTGAGCAATGGGCTACCTCCCAAAGATTCAGGAATTGGACCCTTCAGTTTGTTGTTCGGGAGAAACAGGTATGTAAGGTTGGGAAGCAAACCAATTCCGTGAGGGATACTGCCATTAAGGTTGTTATTGCTAAGAACAATTTCGCGAAGAGATGAGCATTGTGAAAGAGCTGGAGGGATCGCACCTTCGATCGAGTTGTTCCACATGTGGATGACCTCGAGGCGCGAACATGAGGATATGCTATTCGGAATCACCCCTGTGATGGAATTCATGCTAAGGTTGAGGTACCTGAGTTGGGTTAGGCGGCTTATCTCAGGAGGTATGTGGCCATTGATTTGGTTGTCTGCCATGTGGATTTCGTGGAGGAAAAGAAGGTCGCCAATGCAAGGAAATATTTGGCCGGTGATGTTCAAAGAATCAAGATGAAGGGAAACAACACGAGCTGCATGCACAGTACTGCATGTCACCCCTCGCCAATCACAGAACGCGAATGACTCGTTTCTCCATGAGTCTAATGCTCCAGCAGGGTCAGAGAGGTGTGACCTTAGACACAGCAGGGCATGCCTATCGGTTTCGGATGCATTGTGGAGTGCAGGTGTGGCTAAGGAGCAGGCACGGGGACAGAAGCTCACCAGGCAGATGAGCGTTGCAGCAAGAAGTGGCAGCATCTTGTTTCGAGCTCCTACTTCATCCATCTTGTGTATGCTGCTACTCCGATGTTAAGCAATTTGTGTGTGTGATCCTTTAGTTTAATTGAAATCTGCCGGTATTTATAGCGGGCGTGGGCCAATTCACAAGTATGTGTGGGCGTTGAATAGGAGGCAACAAACCAACAAGTCATTGTGCGCTAGAATGCCACTCGTCAATGGACCCTGACCATACAAGAGTAGATGATTTGCTCTGCCTCTGCCACTTGCAACCACAGCTTGACCATATGCATTAGTGAGTGATGGATTGATTGTGATCCACTCACGTAGATTTGCTAGCCAGCACTATTCAGTATTCATGTCCAAGTTCACTACATATATACCTGTTCCGTATTCTTGTATATGAGAACATTCTGGGTATCTATTTGATATGTCATCTCATGTCAACTTATTTCTAGAAACCCAAAAGATACTAAAGAGATGAAAAATATAAATCATAGGACTAGGAAGTGCTTAGGTTTGAAAGATTGAACATGTTATTACCGTGAAACAAGACCTAGAAAGCTCTCATGGGTGCTTTCCATCTCCAGCATAGCCCAGTTTGTTTGTGGCTAAAGTATTTGCTCTCTCTTTTTTTGCCGTGTGCAAAAATCGCTTATTAACAAAGATCAGAGGATATATACTTTAGCCACAAACATGGTCTTAGCTCTCTATTTGTCGATCCTTCTCATGTGCATACGAACATGTACGATGAGAAAAAAAATAGTTTTTTTAACGGTTTTATTGTTCACACCGGGAGCATATTGTGCTGGGTGACAAGTCGCTATCCCCGACGACCAGTGCGCTTTCATTGCTCACAGCTATTTGTCCTGTACCGCCTCCTTATTTGACTGATGCCACTTTCCTGTTGATTTTTCATCTAGTGCAGATGTGACATTGCATTGGGTGACCCTGCACAATTTGGTGTTTTCCAGGGTCATTTTCCTTTCAAGAATTAGACAATTCAAGACTGTCAACGTCTTTGGGCCCAATATTCCTGTAAGTTGCAGACCCGTAAGAGAAACACTGGCCTAAAATCAATGAAATGGCAAGTCTTTTACCTTGTTTCAAAAAAAAAAAGACTTCTGTCTTGTTCAGTTGCCATGTAGCTTAACATCTAGTACAACTATATTATACACTGAATGTATCACTTTATTCGTCGTGCTGCTGTGCATTGCAGGGTCAGTGATGAATTTGTAATTTCATTTCCTTCCCAAGTGAAGTTAGACCCTCTTTGGATCAGGTGAATCTGCAAGTCTTTCTTAATATTTTTCATTTCCTCGTTGGATTGTGTTCAGGTGGTTATTATGAGAGTGGACTTGGAAGTCGTTGCTTGTGGTGTTTTGATGTAGCAGCATTCTTTGTCCGATAGGTACGTTCTGAGAGTGGACTTGGAAGTCGGTCCTCGAGTGTGTCGCGTCGTCGTTTACTCAGTCTCACTATTTGCCCAGTCGGTAGCCTGCAAGCTAGAGTAGGCTATACGATCAAATACGGGAGTAGGCACCGTATTTGCACGCTATGTCAAGTTTGAGCAGCAATTTCATGTATTTTATAAGTTTAAAAACTAAAGTGACCGTGCATCAAAACATTAGACACTCTCGGCGTATTTACCTCCACAATAAATGAAGTTGTCATTTTATTGTTGTGTAGCTAGCCATCGTGTTGAAATTAAAATTACCATGTGGCGAGGGAGGGGCGATGACCGCGGCGCATCTTCGGCTCATTTTGGTGCTTCGGGGTATTTACGATTTCCTGTCGAAACCTACACATATGATATCTAGTAACGAACCTCTTGCCTAGGGGTAAAATGGGATCGGTAGTCTGATGCACGGGTTAAGAGTAAAAACATTTTTCAAATTGGGAAACATCATTGAAACGATGAAGTCATTGCCTACATCACCTCTACATGCATGAGTGCGTCGATGACCCATGGATCCGGAGTCACAAGATGCGTGTGCAGCTGCCGATGATTGACCGGCCGTGGCTGGCGGCCCTGCAACTATGCGCGGGCCCGCTGGTGGCAGCCGGAGCCGGCGCAGGCCACACGCACCCACCCGTACCTCCGCATGTTCCATGTACGTACTGTACCATATACTAGGACGCCGCTAGCCAGCAACCGTTGGCTGACTAGCAGTCCACAGCACACACCCTAGAATTAGTAGTGGACCTCTTTCCGGATCCAGCTGGCAAACCCAAAAAGGAAAGAAACGGCCCCCTATGACATTAACTACTGCACATGGCCCCAGGGGCGAGTCTGTCACAATATTAACTACTGCTCCCCCTATAACATTAGCCTGCCTTGGCTCACGCTGACGCACCAAATCGTCCTTCCCTTTCCTAGTCGTAACCCCCAAACCTCCCCCCTTGACCTCCCCTTCTCCATCTGTTCCTCTCCTCCATTGCCACAACTGTTGCCCCCGTTTTGGTGGGCCATGGACCTGAGAGGTGAGCTTCCATCTTGTTGTGCCCTCTCAGATGCTTCTCTTTTACAAATGCCTGTGGAACGAAGGATTTATTAATGAAGGAATATACAACAACATGGCAGTTAATGTTTGCGAAACTGCAAAAAAGAACTACCGAGACAGCATGCAAAATAATGTGTGTTTTTTGGGCAGGTTGGTATGATGTGCATGCAAGTCTAGAATGATTTCCAGGCAACTCGTGCTGAAAACACATGGAAACCCCTCTCTTGAAATTACTATTCTAGTTTATGCTTGAATTTTTTGCAAGTATCTGCAGAGTGTTGTAGGTTGCGCGAGGCTGTTGTTTTTTGGTTGATCTTCAAACTTGTCAAAGCTTTTGGGCAAGTTGAGTATATGTGTAGGCAATCAGGGAAAAAAATGCAGGCAACTCATGTTTCTTGTGTGGTAGAAAAATAAATTAAGGAAAAAAGAGGTCTTCAAAGTTACAAGGTTTGGCTTTTACTAGTGAATTTTGGGGCAAATGTCTTGCTGAACTACATGTTTCGCAATTGTAGTAGTAGCTGCTGTGTTTCGTTGTGAATTTCACTACTGGATTTTGGGCAATGTATCTATCTGGGGATTTGCTCTAACTGTAGCTGCTCAGATAAAAATGTTTCACCTTTATATGGATTTCTTCTAAGAAAAAACTTGCATATAAAAATTCAGGCAAAATTGGACCATATTTTGCTCGTTTAATATTTAACTAACCAACCCACACATCGAATCAGAATGACCTGGCGTGTAGAGGAGGAAAAGAAAGAGCAGGTTTGATTTTCTTTCTCACCTTGTTCATCCTGATTGCAACTATTTTTTTAGTGTTTTCCCCTTGTTTCTTCTGGCATGAGCAGCCAGTATTGATTTTACTACATCTATTGCAAAAAAAGGTAAAAAGGAATTAGTGAGCAACTATAGCGGGATTTTAAGAAAATCAAGTATTGACAAAAAGCTAGTCCTGTCTGTACATGAAAACTGTTTTGATTTCCTTTCTCCAACTACTGGCTGGTGTACATCCAGAGAAACCCTTGATGCTTTTCTTAAGTTGTTTTTGGTACTAGGATTGTGTTGAGAAAACAAAAAAGAGCAGCCAAGTTCTAGAATTTGTTTAAGAAAAATCACTGTTGGTAGTAAGCAACTCCACTATTTTTTTGCTGAAATAAAAAAGTTGGATATCTTTGTGCGAAGCTTACCAGGAAGTGGATGTTGAACCTTCTTGTTTGGGCTTGTGCACAAAACCTCAAAAAATGTTGCTTTGACTTTATAATTCAGTGAGGCCCTCCAAACGGAACAAACAATCTGTTTAGGCAAAAACGTCTACAAAACCATATTTACAAAACTTAAATGATTTAGGCAAGAACTATTTACATGTAGACAACTTATCCGATTGGAAAACACAACTTTTGTGCAAAATAAAATCTTTTTTTTGCTAAAAAAATCTTTGGGAAACTCGCGCCAACTTCTCTAGCAACCAACTATCATACATCGGGCAAATTTTGAGCGAAAATAAAACCCAATGTTCTCATCTTTGGGCAACTCATGCCAGCATCTCTAGCAACTAACTATCATGTGTTGGGAAAGTTTGGACACTTTTGGCTCAAGTCATAGACGATTCCAGCCCCAACATATTGGGGGCGGATCTTTGGCAACTTATGCAGGCATCTCTAGCAACTAGCTATCATGCGTTGGGCAAGTTTTGGACACTTTTGGCTCAAGTCATAGACGATTCCAGCCCCAACATATTGGGGGCGGATCTTTGGCAACTTATGCAGGCATCTCTAGCAACTAGCTATCATGCGTTGGGCAAGTTTTGGACACTTTTGGCTCAAGTCATAGACGATTCCAGCCCCAACATATTGGGGGCGGATCTTTGACAACTTACGCTAGCATCTCTAGCAACTACCTATCATGAGTTGGGCAAGTTTTGGATACTTTCGGCTCGAATCATCGACGATTCCAGCCCCCCATCTCGGGACCGGATCTTTGGGCGACTTACACCGGCATCTCTAGCAACTAACTGTCATGCGTTGGGCAAGTTTTGAAAACTTTCTGCTGAAATCATACCCGATTCCAGCCCCCCACATCCCCAAGTCGCAAACCACCGCCGCGCTCAAAATCATCGATTCGCCCATAAACATGGGACCCCCACACCCCTCTTCAACCTCCCTATTCCGCCTCTATCACATAGAATTGTAGATGTGAGTAGAGAAACACATGCTTAGGGGGTCGATTTTGAGATACTTACAACGATTTGCGGCCTAGTTCCTCGACCACTCGAGACAATGCTTTCCTGGATCTAGCTCCACCCCACTAGGTGGTCGTGCCGCACAGATGGCACTGCCCCCTTGGCTCTAGAAGAAAGCATATTTTTTGGCTAGAACCCAATGCGCACAAATATTATAGATTGACTAGAAGAAAGCATGTTTTTTGTCTGCACACTTTCTCGGTCTAGAGTACAGTCCACGACTTCTTACTTTTGCTTGCTTAACAGAAGTGCCATTCCTATCCGCCCTAGCCCTCTCGTCCCCCCATCCAACAACCGCCTCCCAGCATGTTGCCTGCAAAAATTCCACCTCGGCGTCCCCCCTCCCGTCGCGCGCATTGTGGATCGAACACTTTTCATCGTCCACAATGTGGACCTATATTGTGTGAACATCAAGTTGTGGTGTGTCCCCTAGGAAATGTGCATTAGTGGTTGTAAGCAAGTAGTGCTCTAATCTAAGCAAATTGCATAGTATATACAGGCAACTCAAGGTTTTGTTTAGAAAAAGGATTAAAATTTAGCAACTCGTACTGGGTCTGTATGCAATTCCCATAGATTCTGCAGCCACTCATTAGCTTGCTTGTGGAAGAAAAATATTCTGGAAAAAAACGTGAATCTATATTGTGAGGAACTCTATTTTAACTTGCGTGGACCTATATTTGGTTCGTTGAAAAGAAAATGTCCTAAAAAATCAAGTTGTGCTGTGTCCCGTGGGCAAATGCATTAGAGGTTGCCGGCAAGTTGTGCTCTGATCTAAAAAAATCAAGATGTACTATTTTATCTACTGCCCAGTACAAGGTATGATGGAGGAAGTTAAGGATTTTATCCAGTTTTTTATGATGTGTAACTAATGGATATCCCTATTGAGAAAACTGAAATCAATGGACACCTATTCAGAAAACTAATTGCAGTTGACAAAAACAGTGCCAATAATGGATTGATAAAAATCTTGACAAAATAGCAGGCAAGTAAGAAAACAACTATTAGGCAAAAGTTCCCAAGGAAAAGTATAGCAGATGCTAGTCGGGTAATTATATCAAGGATATCAATGTCATATACTCCGTATATCACTACAGAAAATCTGACAAGATATCTCAAAACTATCTCATGTTACTCATAGGATGCAATTACTTCCCCCTTGGTACTAGCAGATGGATCAAGCAAATCTCATACGGGTAGCCTGGCAGATGTCATTACAGAAAACGGGCAACATCTGCTACATCTACATCCTCTGCTACTCCCCTCTAAACTACAGTTAGAATAGTTTACTCTCTCTCTCTCTCTCAAGCCCCTCGTTGTGCATCTCACGAACCACAAACCCCAATTATTCTCGTTCTCTCTCTCTCTCAAGCCCCTCGTTGTGCATCTCACGAACCACAAACCCCAATTATTCACGCATCTAACGCTCCTATAACCAGTCCCTGGCGCGGACACGACACCTCATCTCGCACACGCATCCCCGTCGGTCACCCTCCTGCAGTGAAAACCGGCTGATTTACTGCGAAAAAACTGCTGAATCGCGAACGAGTTGCTTACCGGAAATTTGCGGGCGATTGCACGAGCTCTTTGACGGCAGCACGAACCTCGACACAGCTCACGCATCGCCTACTCGTACCTCCACCTCCTGTTCGCCGAGCTCTCGACTGCTGCGCATGCAAAAGCGGCGCCCCCCCTTGCCTCATTCCGTCCTCCGCATGTATTCGTTGCCGCGCCTGCGAAATCATCACCAGCGCCCCCACTCCTCCGCCTTACAATCACCGCAGAAAAGGCTCCGCTCGCGTGGAATCGCTCCGCAACCTGCGAAATCGGCCGGGGTCGCTAAGGAAGGAGAGGAATGGGGAATTGGCGGGTCTGGAAGACTGCCCTGTTGCGGTTGCAGATGGATGAGGGTGCGGTGGTGGGGGAGGAAGAAGTGGGGTGGGTTGGGGGGAGAGGTGGGTTTGGGGGGGCG
>NW_024117771.1:0-7986 GCF_003073215.2 Triticum urartu | reverse complement strand
CCCGTCTGGTCCCCCGGGATCATCTACTACGTGGCCGTGGTGCAGCAGTCCCCCTACGTCGTCTTCTCCGCGCTGCAGTCCGACCGCCGCCTCGGCAGCAGCTTCCACGTGCCCGCGGCGTCCTTCACCGTCTTCGCCATGCTCGCGCAGACGCTCTGGATCCCCATCTACGACCGCCTCCTCGTGCCGCGCCTCCGCAAGGTGACCGGCAAGGACGAGGGCTTCACGCTGCTCCAGCGCCAGGGCATCGGGATCGCGCTCTCCACCGTGGCCATGATCATCTCCGCCGTCGTCGAGGACCGGCGCAGGGACATCGCGCTCAACCAGCCCAACATCGGCACCACGCAGACCGGCGGCGGCATCTCCGCCATGTCCAGCTTCTGGATGGTGCCGCAGCTCATGATCCTCGGCCTCTCCGAGGCCTTCAACCTCATCAGCCAGATCGAGTTCTACTACAAGGAGATCCCGGAGCACATGAGGAGCGTCGCCGGCGCGCTCGCCTTCTGCAACCTCGCGCTCGGGAACTACCTCAGCGGCTTCCTGACGACGATCGTGCACCGGACCACGGGGGGCGGCCAGAACTGGCTGGCGCAGGACCTCAACAAGGGCAGGCTCGACCTCTTCTACTGGATGATCGCCGGCATCGGCGTCTTCAACTTCGTCTACTTCATGATCTGTGCCAGGTGGTACAGGTTCAAGGGGACCAGAGATGCTTGATGCAATGGGGAAGAAGGGGGTAGAATAAGGTCAGGTGATTAACTCACGTGTCTTATACCACAGTAGCTATTTCCCTTTTTGTCTTCTTATAATTATTTGGTTCTGGTGTTACGAAATCAATCAATCTATATTCTATAGATGAAGTGGGTGGGGAAAGAGAGGAAGAAAGGTAAGTTGTTAAAATGAAAGAAACAACAATGGGGTGGTTAATTTCTTGTAAGTTGTTAAAATGAAAGATGAACGATTTCACTGTACTTGTGGTTGGTTTCAGGCATGTATGCCTTCAACTGTACCGTCATGACCCAATGGAGACTCACATTTCCACTGTGTTCTGTATTTGTGCCCGAGCTGCTAACCTTCTGCCGAGCTATAGCTATCCCAACCAATGCATATCACAACGATGACATGCTCTGTTCTATCGGATGAGTTCCCGGCCTGGATCTTATAGTAAGAACCAGTGCGTGCACACTGACAGGCACGCCACCACCTTGACAAACTAACCATGGACAACTTTGCTATCACGAGATATGTACATTGTTACACACACCCGAGACACCGACGGCGAACTACCCCCAACCGCCACCGGGGCGTTCGAGTGCCCCACTATGCTTCTCCAGGGAGATGAAAGAGGGGGAAGGAAAGAACACACACACCAACAGCTATATTCTTCTCCCATCTCAGCGGGGCGAAGACAACACCCTGAAGTTGTGCGTGGCTCTCTAAGAAATAATGAAGAAACGACAGGCGGGAAAAACTGATAAGCTACACGGAAGAAAGAAGAGATCTAATCAGTTGGCACCAATCATTGTTGATGACAATCTATAATCTACACAGTTGCTACAAGGATGCAGGTCAAGTGACAATCATAAGGTTGTTTTCGTTCCCATGGTTGTTCACGGTAGGGCGCAGCGGGTCGTTCTTCCAAACACCATCAACAATAAATTTAATCTGAAGCACAAACCAACACCCACTATCAGATGACGAGAAAGCAGTGACAATGAAAGCAGAATAGCACGCCATTACCTCATATCTACCAGGATACAACCTCAGGTTATACGAAAAAATGCCGCTTTCTGATTGTTCCATCCTTCTCTACAAAAAGGAAATAGTCCATTGTTTGATTATACTCAAGAATAAGACGATAGCGATGATGATGTATAGATAGATGACAAAACGTGTCATAGGCACGACATGGAACAGAGTGTGATTAAGCAGGCAAGCACAGAGCTATATATATTACTCCCTCTGTACCTCTGCTACTCCAGCGACATGTATTTCGGTACAGAGGGAGTACGTAACAAAGAGACTTCCTGCAGTACACAGCCCAAAGCAGACAACATTCCATGGACATTCATATAATTAGATGTTTAAATATTCAATATCTTGAAAGTTATATCAAAGGAGCGACAAGAGAGGTGTAATGGCATAACAAATTCATACTCCCTCCGTCCCGAATTACTTGTCTTAGATTTGTCTAGATAGGTACATCCCTATCTAGACAAATCTAAGACAAGTAATTTGGGACGCAGGTAATATTTCTTACTCTAGAACCAAATTTGATTTGTACTACTAACATTCTTCTGCTGGCTGATCTGAATTGTGTTGTGTGCTCCATGGAAATGCAAATATCATGTATACAAAATAAAACTAAACAGCACCCCCATACATATGGAAGTGAAACTAAGATCTATAATGGCAGAATGTTGTCCTTCAGGCTTCTACATCTAGTACCTATCCTATATGTGCTTGAACTACTGAACATCCTTTTGGATATGTCAGTCATGTGACCAGTATCCTCCTAGGAACTGACTAAATCTCAGCTAAAGGTGCCAGATAAAGATATACTCCCTCCCTAACTTAATATGAGACATTTTTCACATTGTCATAGACTCTAAAAATGTCTTATAAAAAGTTGCAGAGGTAGTATATTTGTTGCTAGGTCTTGCCTAGTGAAGCTCTTGTAAAATTGTGCTGCTTCAGTTTCCACTTAATATAAAATGATAAATACATACTCCCTCCGTTCCTTTTTATAAGATGTTTTTTTAAAGTCCACCTTTTCCATATTTGACCAAGTTTATATAGAAAAAAGTATCAACATCTACAATGCCAAATCAGTATCATCAGACCCTTCATGAAAAATATTTCCATATTTTATGTATTTAGTATTGCATACATTGATTCTTTTATAAACTTGGTCAAAGGGAGAAAAGTTTGACTTTCCAACAAACCAATACAAGCCATAAAAAGGAACGGAAGGAGTATTAACAAATATATGAAGATTCCATGTGCTTTTCCTTTTTCTTTTGGCATATAAAACAATGTTTCTAAACTTTCAAATCCAAATAGCACGTAGTATTTCTAACACAAAAGTTATGGACACGTGTTGTCACAATTGTGCCTATGCCAAAAACAGCACCAACAACCAAAATCAGATTAAAAACTTGCTTTACTCCTAGAAACATATACGTAATAAACATCTTTCAAAGCACTTGGGCGCCTTCGATCCCTACCATTCTCGTAACTATCATGTTGCTAGTTCCTGAAGTTACTTTACTTGTGTGTGAACCACATCAAATTAAGTACTCCCTCCGTAATATGGACCGGAGGGAGTATTGTGTTTGTTTTGCACTCATTAAGAAATGAATTAACTGTGCACATGATAAGGTGTTGGCAGTAAATTGCATTTACACAACTTAGGAGAGCAGCAATAGATCCAGCTTCTCTCTTCATTAATATTCAACTTAATACATAAATCAATGGAATTCACCTGACAACTAACACCAAAGAGTGATAGAAATTGAAATCACGAACTGCCATTCATTTTATAGTTAGTTACTGAAGTTTATATATTTACTAATTAAGCAGAGAATAGGAACATGCACTTACTTGGCTTGTCCACCCATCAAAAGAACCGGTCAATAGAACTTCTGAAGCAGGATTGGGCCATACAACAGATACTGTGCGGAGCTCACTCAAAGCCTTCTCAACTTCATCAAGCCTCGTTTGCTTTTCTTCAATTATTTTGTTCTTCTCACTGGTATCAACAGAATAAGTCATAAAAGAGATTGATACAAAATAAAAAGCGTAGATGAACAACATTCAATTGTGAGTGACCATACATTATTTCTAGCGCCACCTTGCCTTCTAATACTGCTATTTTAGCACGGATTGTCCGTAATTCTTCCTGGGCATGCATTACTTTTGTCTCTTCAAATTCCCAATCATCAGAGAACCCATTTACCACATCTGCTTCTTCGCCATTTGACTGGAAAATGGAAGGGCAAAGATGGATGCTCAGAACAAGTATATTGCCTCTAGAAAAATCAAGATGAGATGCATCAAGATCTTCCATTATCATTTTAGTTTCATATCAGCGTGGGCCGAGTCTCGAAAATCAGAAACTTCCTACCAGTAATACAATGGTTCTGAAAAACAAGAATGTGTAATAATTTGCAAACTAAATCATTGCGACCAACAAAGCATGGAAACGGCCGAAACTGCCGAATTGCCGTCCTAATTCGTTGCGACACGGCGATATGGCCGGACATGCCAGGATACGCGTGTCCCCCAGTATCCCCTGATTTCCTAATTAAAGAAAGGAAAAAAACAAAGACACAGCTGGGATACGTATGGAATACGTTGGGGACACAGGAAGCTCAATAACAGCCTCGGCCCGATACAAACCCTATTTTGCAAGGTCGCACACACGCTTGCCACTAAAGGAACGCTGCTCCAAGTCGAACGCGCTATCACCGCCGCCCCCTGGACTCAACCGCCCGATGGCAACCACGCTCAAGCAGATAACCCCAGCAGCCTCTTCTCAACCTCTTCATATCTTTGCTCGATTTCTTGCTGTTGAGTCTGCTGCTTGCTTCCCCATGCGTCCATGCCGTTGCTGCTTGCTCTTGAGCTGCTGCTCACTTGCATGCTGGTGCCTGGTGCTGCTGTTTTGATTGTTGCTTGATGTTAGGGAGCATGGCGTTTGGGAGCGCCACCACCGGTGGCCAATCGTCCATGGGTGAGGGTGAAAGTTACACCTGCATCCTTTGTTGCATGTCTTCTCCAGTCTCTACTCTCTAATAGACTAATACTAGCATTTGATGTATTTTGCAAGTTGCAATGACATGGGTCTAGAGGATCAATTAATTCAATCATTGAGCACTTGAAAAACAACACAACAAATGGAAATGGGGCAGTATTCTGATCTTATCTCAGTTTCTCTTCATTTTTTTAACTCTATATTACATGGCATGTTTTAATTTTTTTCATATATACTCGCCGTATCCCTGAATGGCTGTTTAATGCCGTATCCCGTGTCCCCTAGGCGTATCGCTGTGTCCATGTCTCCGTATCTGTGCTTTTTATATTGCGACTAGCTAACTACTTCCTCGTAGAGAACACAACTACATTCAGCAATCAGCATTGCAAGGGAATATTATTAGCTATAGTCATTTGTTTGCGTTGCGAAATCACAACATTGCAAGAAAAGATAGTGGATATACAGTGAATATCTACAGATATAAAATCAAAATTTATGGAAGTTGTTCCGTTGGCAAATGAACTTGTACCATTTTCATGTTGTCAGACTGCATATTGATGAGGATACTGTTACAGTGTTAATCAAAATCAAAAAATTTGACTGCATGCATCCAAAGATGGCACTTTTCTAGTGATGGGCAAGGGTATGATGCAGACAGTGTTAAGTGCATAAAGAGAAAATTAGAGCAAGCAGAACCACATCTTCAGGTGTGTTTTGTTAGGAACAGCAGAGCCATGTCTAGTACAATGCATAAACAACTTTACAAATGCATAAGTGAAGAAAACTGAATGCAAAACCACACTAAAATCTCAAGATCACGTATCCCACCAGTATTTCACAACAAAAGATAGATAAGTAAAGAAGATGATACGAGAGACGAGACACACCATATATGACGAAATTCCATCAAATCTTGATCTTAATGTCTTAAGAGAATCTGCAAGATCGAATTCCAAATTTTGAAAACGTGCATGTATCTCATCTCTTTCAGAGTCTACATGATCACTAGGATAATCATTTATAACCACACCATTAGATGGTCCAGGAACATCATCTTCTATCAACACAGTGTTCAGGTCAACATGTTTTGGTGGTTTTCTGCTCAAAGGATGGATCTCAGCGGCTGTCAGCATATTAAACATGTTATGAAATAATCATAACAGATATGATGCGCAACGAAAGAAAGTTAAGTTATCATATAACCTTCAAAATCAGAAAACCGACTCTTGTCAAGAGACCATGTTCGCCATGCATCATTGGCCGAACTACTTGATTTGTTGTCCTCTGGTATTCCATTTTGAGAATGAGAGCGGTGTATATTTCCATTCACAGGTATCCTTCGAGTGTACATGCCATTAGTTGGACTTCGACTAGGAGCTCCATTATGGTTCATTAAAGCTGCATGTATGTAACACAGAAGTATGATCATTAATATACAAATGAAGAAACAGCAGCTAGAAATTAAGTATATGGTACATCAGAATAAAGGTTCACATACATAATTATCCAGAAGCTCTCTAACAAAAAATATCCATTAGTTGTCCATCAATAACAAACTAACGCTATTTTCTATTATATAAGGTGGAACTCTTTCAATTTTCCTCTCCGAGTCTCCAGCCAAAAGTTTACAATGTGTACTTTTTACTGTTGATACTAATAGAGTACCGAGAAAATGATCCTTGTGCACTAAATCAGTAAAATACCTAAACACATGGTCAATCTTAAAGCGGTCATTAATTAGTAAATATATTTGCAAAACGCAGAGTCTACTAACTTCAATCAACCATGTATATCTAGGGAGCATGGACCCTTCAATTCATTTAGGTGTTAGGGGGCAACTATTAACAGCGGCATATTTGAAATAGAAAATGAATTATCCTCCGTGTATTGTAAGAGATTTAACACAAAAAGGCCATTAGCTTGGAAGGACCAAATGCTGAAATGGGCAGAGTAATAACAAAGCTAAACCAGTTGTATGTAACAGAACATATTACTACTATGATTAAAAGGCACAAACAAAATAATGTGGTAGTCTTCTGTAGATTCACGATTACTCAAATAATTGCAGTGCTGTCAAGGTGCAAACAACTTTACATTAAGCAGTAGCACGACGACAAAAAATATGTCGGATCATGAGAAAGAAAGTTCTAATGCCACGCTTCTATTTTTAGAAAGCGACATAGAACAAAAAAACGGTATGTTTGTCCCCTTTGCAACCTTAAATGGAAAGCGCTAAACTACTGCACTGCTAGTTATATATGTCGGGGGAAAGGGAAGTCCGGTCCGTGAGAACAGACAGCTTTTGCATGAACTATTGTCGGCGGCACTTCCTTCCTGCCCGGCATGAGCTTAGCATTAATTTTATCCAGCAGAGCATTAAGCCTTCCACGGGCTGTAACTAAACAATATGGCACAATGAGCTCTATACTATGCAAAGTTTCATTGGTTGCAAAAGTTGGTGTTCCCTTATCAACAAACATATAACTGTTTGCAAAGAAGATGCTCATGCTGCACAACTGAAAACAACACATGTTTCGATAGAACGCCCAGAGTCGAAGCTGCACATACCGCCATTTTGACCTCGCCCTCCCGCTTGATTCTTGCTGCGTGGCGGTGGCCGCGCACGCTCTTTATCCAGCAGAGCATTAAGCCTTCCACGGGCTGTAACTAAACAATATGGCACAATGAGCTCTATACTATGCAAAGTTTCATTGGTTGCAAAAGTTGGTGTTCCCTTATCAACAAACATATAACTGTTTGCAAAGAAGATGCTCATGCTGCACAACTGAAAACAACACATGTTTCGATAGAACGCCCAGAGTCGAAGCTGCACATCCCGCCATTTTGACCTCGCCCTCCCGCTTGATTCTTGCTGCGTGGCGGTGGCCGCGCACGCTCCCTCTCTCTCCGCAGCCTGGCGAGCATTCCCTCCAGGCCTGCCCCAGACCCTGCCTCCCTGCAATCGATTACGTAGCAACAAGCAAAATCAATAAGGAACCAGCATATATCAATCAAAATAACTCAAAAGAGATTTAGCAGGCACCCACTCTGTCTCCTCCGTCTCCGGCTGCCTCCCAGACGGCGCCGGTTCCTGCTGCTCCCTGCAACACTCGGAATTCAGCAAGTCGTCGCAGAGCAATCAACAGAGGGGGACACATTACATTACAGAGCGGCTCGGTTACCCACCTTACGGAATCCGCGGCCGAGTTTGGCGGTCGGCCAGAAGGACC
>NW_024117770.1:0-9881 GCF_003073215.2 Triticum urartu | reverse complement strand
ACCGCTCATGAATAGTCCCTCGAACCAAAGAGCGAAAGTATGACCTCTCTACTTGGTTGCACGCATGCAACCTTCACAATGCGACAACACTTCATCATTCAGAGCTAATTGCCGCCGGAGAATTAGAGGGGGGATTAGAACCACACGAGACTTTTAATTATAAGGATTAGAGGATTAGTCTACCTTTGATTAGTCAACTAGGACCAACTAGAACCAGAAGAACTAGAGGAGGCTCCAAAACTTGTGTGTACAAAAGGACACCAAACCTCTAGTATATATAGGTTAGTGGGGGAGGGAGGGCTGCCACCAAGGGGGAAGGAGTCCCCCTTGTGCGCCAGCCTAGGGGGGAGGAGTCTAACTCCTCCTCCATCCCAACACGGCCTCCTTACTTAGGGAAGGAGGCGCCTCCCCACTTGGGGCCTTTGTGGCCCAAGCTGCCTTCTACCACTTGGCCTTCTTAGGCCCGTTGATATTAAATTAAATATAAAATTGTTCTAAATACTCTCAGATCAGTTTATATATAATTTAACATCCCTGGAAACATTTTCCGCCTATATATTATTTATCGGTAATATCTGGCATTACCCGATATTCACCGAAACCCTTCCAGTGACCCCGGAACGCTTCTGAATCCTCTTGGAACTATTCTGGATATTAAGAAACAATACCACAAATATATTCTCATCACTCCCGTCATACTAACACTCAACAGATCGTGATTGCCTTAAGCGTGTGACCCCGTAGTTTCGGTAACTCATAGACATTAACGAAACCGTTCGTTCAATGACTGACAGTGGAACCGTGGACGTCCATATCGATCCCTATGAGCACACGAATGATATTTGAGTGAACCTTTGGTTATCATGTGATGTTCCTTTTGCTTCACGATACTTCACAAAACCCGGGATACATCGGTACCCCCCTAAGTCATCACCATGCTCACTATACCAAAATCCTCGTCGCCATTTTTCTTTTCTTTCTCGTTATTGTGTTCTGGCATCCCCTTGACGTAGTCACCTATGCCTGGTCAGGCAATGATGGACGTCATCAGACGGAGAGGGCCTTAAAAATATCTCTCCATCGTCGGAGAAGCAAATCCCACTCTCGAGCTATCTAGTCCCTTGTCAAACTTTCTAATGAACCTATAAGTTATCGTTATGATCATCGTGTTACAGGTGACGTTTGAGCAACCCCAAAGCCCACTGTATGGTAAGAAGTGACTACGATGTTCTCATGGTCTAAGGAGCAAAATCACATGTTAACACTCTATGTTATTACAATTGATTATAGACGATATTAACTCAATTCATAACAGATAAGATTGGGTCGATTCAATATGACCGTTCTTCCAATGTCATAATCTCAATGTTGTTTTAGGACTATCGCTACACTTAACAATATCCCAAGATCTGGAAAATGTGATCACCAACAACACTTGAGCTAGTCCTAGAGGCAAGACTAGGAACCTTTCGTTTTTACTGTTTATTATTCCACACGTGCATATGAGTTTTCTACTGAATCACATATTCCAGGATCATAGCAGTTATAGCATAGAATATAAACTTTGTAATTATGAGTATGGAAATATAACAATACAAATATTATTGCCTCTAGAGCATATTTCTAACACCACATTGACACCGGCCTAGAGCGGACGTGATATCTTACTTGCGCGGGCATTGAAGCGGCTCGTCGGCCGAGAGCGCCGCCTGTTGCACACGCCTTCTCTCCGCACTGAAATGGCATTTGTCTGCCCACCTACCTCCATTAAACCAGCGTGTGTGTGGAGGAACATAATCTATTGCCCGAGCGCCACATGTTCGTCCCTGGCTGATATATATTAAGCACCTCTCTGGTAGGTGTCTCGCATCCGCACACTATTTAAACATGTCCATGCGCCGGGCAGGAACCACACCCTAGTATCACACTCGGCATGGCCTCCAGCTCCAAATTCTTCTGTGATGGCCTCTCTGGCGAGTAGAAGAAGGAGCTCTTCAGCATTGCAGCTGCATGGGTTGCCCGACAAGCCAGCAGGATATAGGAGGGCTTGTCGGCAAGCCCTCCAGAGCAGGTGCCACTGCCACCACCAGGACGTCCTCGCTCGTCCAAACTGGCCAATGTTGTCTCCTTGCAAATCCGTCGCGAGCGATGCCGGCATCGCGTCTGACACGCGAAGAATAAGCCTTGTTCGCGGATGTTGACTCAACAGCAGAGGAATTTGACTGGGCACCAACGATGAGGTCACCAACTCCGCGTCAGTCGTGCCCCGATGCCACGATGACCAAGCCGGCATGTCTGCGGCCGCCGCTGACATCGAGGAAAAGTAGAACATGGATGGTCGCCGCCGGTTGGGTCCCATGAAGGCCAACGCCGCCGCCTCACCGGGTTGCACAGCCGGTGACTTGCCCGGGGCGTAGGCCACGGCGTCCGTCTTTTCCGTTCCAAAAACCAATTTTGATTTGTGCTTCGCGGTAGCGGAGGGTGGCTATTCTTCCCCTCCCGCTAAAGCATGTCCCTCCGGGGTTTAGGGCAGTCTGATGAGCGGGCTGCCGGACAAAGGGAAGACATGTCATGGAAATGAAGACCCGCCGCGGCCGACTATAGGCTAGTTTAGTCTAGTCTGGTATAGTTTAGTTAAATATAAATGTTTTCATCCGGTTTGTATGAAAATTATCCAGTTCGCATGTAATTTGTTTGATTAGATTCAAATTCTGTTTTAAATGTACCTGTATAACTTTGAATGACCGGCTTTTCCTTTAGTATTTGTGGGTGTCTGATCTATGGGTCGGTCTTGGAGATGCTCTGAATACCAACGAGTGTAGTACCAACGGGTGTACGACACACAACACATGTATGGCAGGAAGTATGGCAACAATCCGGTCGTACAAAGCACGCCGAGGCCCAGATCGACCAGGAGCTAGCTAATTGAAGCCTGCCCGTTGCGGCGGCCCGGAACCAACTAGCAACTGCCGTGGCCGTTCCCAGAGCGTTCGGGGCCACCACCTGTCGCGCATTTGGATTTCCGTGGCCCCTTTCGGTTTCTCCTCCTCGCCTCGTCGTACCTATTTAATGCCACCTATGTTCCAGAAAAACCTTATTCAATGCCATCCCCATTCAGGGAAAGGGGAGAGAATCAGAGGAGCAGCAGCCAATAGCCGCCCGCGGAGATAGCCAGAGCCGGAGCCAGAGAGGAAGGCTGGAATTCGAGAGATCGGAGGGAGGGAGGAGGATGACGGAGCGGCAGGACGAGGCGTGGTGCTCGTGCTCGCCGAGGCAGTGCAGGATTTGCCACGAGGAGGAAGGGGACGACGGCTGCGCAACCGCAACCGCCATGGAGTCTCCCTGCGGATGCTCTGGCTCCCTCAAGGTATATGTCGTGTATACATGGATTGCTATCATTCTGGCTGTTGTTCTCCCGATCGGTGCCGTTTCTTGATGGTTGATCTGCGTGTTCATGTCGTGTTCTCCAGTATGCTCACAGGGGGTGCGTGCAGAGATGGTGCGACGAGAAGGGGAGCACCGTCTGCGAGATTTGCCTCCAGGTAACTCGGCCTTCTCTGGTTCCGTTGCATCTCCTTGAAAAAATCTCACTGGAATCCTCGCGTGTCCAGTTATTTCGCTTGATCATCATTTCCTACCGTCTGTTTATCCATGGGAATTTCCTTTTTTGAAAAACTTCTATTCTAATCTTTGCCTGATCATCATTTCCTACTGTTTTATCCATGAGAATTTCCATTTTTTACTTAAAAAATATATAGCAAAAAAAAGAGGACTAGGCTATGGGAGGATGAACCAACTCTGTTCGCCCTTTTCCACGATTTCCGGAATTGAGACCCGTGTGAGTGAGTGCTTCACAGCTTGGGTAGGACTCCTGTAAAGAGTAGATGTTTTTAGCATACCGAGTACTGTACAATCTTTTCATAGATAGAACTCTCCGCTGCTTGTTTCCTTGCTTTTGTTTAACATGTTTTTTGCTGTCCAGAATTACGAGCCTGGATACACCGTTGCTCCCAAGAAAACTCAAGTTGCTCATGTCGCAGTCACCATCAGGTGCCGCCCCTCCCCACTCATTTTCTCCCTCTCCCTCTCTTGGTAACTGGGACCGGTGCTGGTACGCGCAAAGAGGCTATAGAACGTAGTGAATGCTGAATAGTAAAACCTTACTCCTAATTCATGTCTAGTGAGTGACATGCAACTGTCATCAACCATTTGGAATGCCCAATAAAACATTCGGATCCTGACCTGGTTGCCGGGGTTCACAATAGCGAGGCACGACCAGTATACAAAAATCCAAACCATTCAGGTAAATAAACAAGAATACCAATCAAACAGCAGCTGTCCGTCTCACTCTACGCGGCATGGCATCTTGTTTCTTTAGGACGGGGGGAAAGCAAAGAACAAATGATCATTGACAGAGCCGCCGACCGGTACGTGGATTCGGTCCAGCTGTTTCGCCAGCCAAGTTGTACAGTACCAAATACCAACCGCCTTGTCCTGATTATTCTCCCCATGAGATGGCAGATAAGATGCCCTCCATTTCACATCTGTACAACCGTGTCCTGCACTCCTGCAGCACCATGCCATTGCAGCCTTGCAAAACTGCAAACGAGTCAACCCGTCTCTTGGTTCGCACTACTGCAGAGATAGGTACCATCTGTTCAACAATGCAATGAGAATACGAGATGGCATGAATGGTCCAGAGGGTCAAATGTTGAATCCTGTCATCGCCATCACACGTTAACCTGTTGTTCGTGGTGCAGAGGGAGCCTGGAGGTCCCAAGGCAGGATTATGAGGCACCGGAGGATGCCGTGTTGATCGGGCTCGACGCGGCGGTGGGTGCCCCGGCCTACGACGAGTGCGCGAGCGCCGCCGGCAGAAGTGCTGCCTGGTGCCGGTCGGTGACGGTGACGGTACACCCCTGACCGAGACTTTGAACCACATTGCCATGTTCAGAACTTCAGATGCGAATGGCGTTGAACTCTGACCGAATTCTGCTTGTCCGTGCAGTTCACTGTTGTGTTGCTGCTGAGGCATCTCATCGCCCTGGTGACCGTCGGCGCCGCGAATCAGTACGCCTTCAGCCTGCTGACGGTGAGTTCTATCCATGATTTTTCCCTCGGATAAATAAACAAATAAAGGTGATCCATGATTGTTTGACATGTGTTCCTTTTCTTTGAAGATATACTTGCTGAGGGCGAGTGGGATCTTGCTGCCGTTCTACGTCCTCATGCGGCTCATCTCCGCGGTGCAGCACGGCCGGATGCAGTACCGGCTGCAGATGCTCCAGGTGCGTTGCGTCGTCCGAGTTTTAGGCGCTGGTTGCAGGGGAGGTTCCAGTGAGCAAGTTTTTGACACCTGTTTCTTGCTGCAGGAGCAAAGAAGGAACGCATCAAGAATGCAACACGGGGTGCCCGGTCAGAGACAACAGCAGCATGTGATTCTTGTTGTGTGAGGAGTGGATGTTGTCCGCTAGAATAGTCTTAAATGTATTATTATTGATGTTGATCAGGGAGCAATTAGGAAAAAAGAAAGAGAAAGAAAAATTGTTCATAAGCTTTCCGGTGTGTATGTGCACATATATTTCATTCAGTGATGAATGAATCAACAACTCCAAATCCAGCTTTTCTTTTATCAAGACTGTGCAACCCTCAGCTCTTGATAATCTCAAAATATACAGGCTGCGAAGATGGACTTTCTCGGGGTCTATATAAAGCTTACACCAGCAGACAAGTACTTCCTCCATCCGGAGTTAGTCATCCGGAATAATTTGACACTCAAACTGATTTGTTTACCAAAGTACTTTCTCCATTCCAAATTACTCGTCACAGAAATGGATATATCTAGAATTAAAATATATCTAAATACATTCATACCTGTAACAAGTAATTCGGAATGAAAAGAGTAGTTATGAACTTTAACTTTCCGCTTTATTCATGCTTTATTCATATGATGTCATATGGTACCGTGAATATGATCAAAGAGCATTCATTGTAAGAGCATTTACAGTGAATATGATCAAAGAGCATTCATTGTAAGAGCATTTACAGTCGGACGCCTCAAATTATAAAAAGAAAAAGAAATCTCAAACGCCTAGCTGACTGGCATCTATCTTATCCAACACAAAATTCAAGACGGATGTGGGAAAGAGCATCTACAGCCGAACGCCTCAAACCATAAAAAGAAAAAACAAACCGGTCTCAAACGCTTAGCTTACCGGCATCTATCATATCCAACACAAATTTGGGGCGGCCAGGCGCGTCCGTCTCGTCGGACTTGACGGACTTATGTTAGGATCCCGCACAAAATCACTCTGAAACCCAACGGTCTGACAGTCGTCTCCTTTGGGAGGTGTGAACGTCGCGTGGCCCGCTCCGGTCAAAGTCTGGTTATTTAAGCTGGACAGTGACCCCCCTCCCCTTCCCAGCCCTAGCCACATCCACTTCCCTCCCTCTTCACGCCACCAGCCCGAGCCACATCCACTCCCTCCCCGCCTCCCCCTCTTGGCTCGCCGTCCGCAACAACCATAGCCCGATGGAGGGTGACCACCTACATTATGTTGACGTTAGATCGACACTTTCAGCTGCTCGAGAAGATTCATGCTAGGTACGAAGCCTGGATCGCATCCGGCCTGCCACCGGACTTGTGGAGATGAAGGGGAAGGTGGAGGATGCGGAGCGGCAGTCGAAGGCAGAGCAGGACCCCTAGCCAATGAAGGGGGCAGATTCGAATTCGGAGAATGCGGCGGAGCTAGAGGTGGAGGCAGAGGCGGTTGTGGGCTTCGCCATGGCAGAGTTCGAGGTCGCCCAAGCGGAGGAGGAGGCGGAGCAGACCGCCATCTTGGAGTCCATCTAATCGGAGGCCGCGGTGGAGGCCAACCGGCGCTTCCTCCGCCGGTAGAGGGCGGAGATCGACGAAATCTTTACCCCTAGTGAGTCTGACAACGAGCCAAAGGTGCCGCAGGCGCCCATCTACCTAAAGCCTGACATGGAAATCATCATGGATATCTAAGTAGTATGTAGGTTTTTATTATGCATAATTTGTATGGATTTGAGGTATCAACTTTGAGGTACCTGGATGCAGCAGACGAATTTTGAAGTGTGATCAGCCACTCCCCGCGGACACGCTTGGGTGCATCCGCGGGCGTTTGAGAGCCCGAATTTGATGTCCGCGACTGTAGACGCTCTAACAGTCTTAGCGACCAAATTACTACGAGAAGTATTCTTCATCGTCTTCACCAGGGCGTTAGATCCCTCAAAGTCCATTTAACTCCTTAAATGAAATCTTTTGAGCAGTTAAAGCCTAACTAACTGACCCCAAAGTTATAAGTTATAAGTGCTAAAAAATTGAAGGAGTTGACCCTGAAAAGATCCCTTTGTTGTTTAAATTTAAGGAGCCACTCCAATTCTCCCTAAATCCTCTCTCTCCTCCCCCCAATTCACGACAGTGCACATCACCCCTCCAGCGAACCATCCAACCTTCTCGGCGTCACGACCATGCATGCTCGTGCACCCCCACCAACCTCTGGTGAAATTTCGGCTAAGTTTTCCTCTGATTTCTGTCCTTGGCCATGGGTAGAGGAGCACTATAGGCAGAACAACAAGTACAACATGCACTGCACTTACATAGTGTCAACAACCATCGTTTGATTTCGATAGATTCTTGCATCCCAGACCACACCATCGTGCGACTAGGAGAGCGAGGAGGAGAAGAAGGCATCCAAACAAAGTACTACCCAAATCATGGTCCGTGGACGACGAATTTCGCTGACTTTCTTGACTCCTTGACATATACATTGCTCATGTAGGAGCCCCAATTTAGTAAAAGTAAGTATGAGTTAATCCTGCATCATAACCATCTCTTGGCATCATTTGTTTAATTGTGAAGACGAGGATAATTACACACCTCGTAAAAATGCTCTAAAATGCACCCAGAAAATCAATGCACAAGGGTTCGTTCTCTAAAAACTCTAATATATTTATCATAGCTTCCTCTATATATGTCAAGTTTCAAGAATTTTGGAAAGACAAATAGCACACTTGTAATTCACCCACAAAACTTGGTCGAAATTGGGTTTATATTATCAGAAATAAAAATATGAACTAATAAATCTTGTAAATATTTATTTTTGGATCTGCAATCATCCAAGGAAGCCATGTTATAGGTAGCCCAAGGAAACTTGGTGGGCAAGGTGACATGCTAAAAGTGCATCTAATCCCCAAGGCGGACTTTGGACATTCATGTCAATGTATCTCAAAGAACTAATGCTACTTCAAAGTATATATTTCAAGAAAATTTTAACCAATTTGGTTAGAGGCCTACTAGTGGGATTTGTGATGCATGAGACTCACTTTTCTACGTTTTTTCATTTTTAGTTTGCCCTTTGGGGCAACCATGTGTGGCAATATGTTTGTTGATCTTTATTGTGTTTGTATGATGAACTTCGATATAGTCAGTAAAAGGTTGTGTGCATCACTTGATGCAGAGGCTGAAGGGTTCCCCTCTTTCTGAAAAAAAAAATCGCTTAAAAGCTATTCCCAATGTCTGTAATTTGAGAAACTTTTACATAAAATCTGGATGAAGAATCACGGAACCTTGACAAGGGCACATCGCAAGGAGGGTGGGAATGGGTGGTGCACTCTACCATATGGTTGTGCCAGGGGTACCCTGGTCTGCATGTCAATACTATCCGACAATGATTCTATGAACCTAAGTTACTTTGTATTGATATATGTGTTGTTTCAAAAAAATGGGTGACTGCAATACCCCCTCGGTATTTACTACCCTAGAGGACTGGTGGGATCGTGCGATTCATGGTTCACCAAGAGGGAGAACACATGCACAAAGCATGATCTATTGTACTTTGTTTGAAGGAAACTATTGGTCTCCTTCTAGAGAACATGAGCCAAAGAGGGGTGACCTTCACTCCGATCATTATTGAGATAGTAAACGGGAGTCCAGGTGTGTTATCCAAGGGTTCCTTTTGGTTTGCACAGTTCTATGAATAAATTGCTCTCATTAGATCGAATGTTCACTTTCATATATGTACCTCTAAGCAAAAAAGGCAATGCTCTTGCTAGTTTCTCTAGGAACGAAATCCATTTCTTTGATTTCATCTACGCTCTTAGTATATCAGTATTTTGCTCCTAGACAAAACTCAGTGTCTCTATCTCCTCTTTTTATGCCATCTACCCACTGGGTATAACAACAGTGAAAAAAATAACTTGCAGATAATGTTGGAAATATGCCCTAGAGGCAATAATAAAATGGTTATTATTATATTTCTTTGTTCATGATAATTGTCTATTGTTCATGCTATAATTGTGTTATCCGGAAATCATAATACATGTGTGAATACATAGACCACAACACGTCCCTAGTGAGCCTCTAGTTGACTAGCTCGTTGATCAAAAGATAGTCATGGTTTCCTGACTATGGACATTGGATGTCATTGATAACGGGATCACATCATTAAGAGAATGATGTGATGGACAAGACCCAATCCTAAGCATAGATCAAAGATCGTGTAGTTCGTTTGCTATAGCTTTTCTGAATGTCAAGTATCATTTCCTTAGACCATGAGATTGTGCAACTCCCGGATACCGTAGGGGTGCTTTGGGTGTGCCAAACGTCACAACGTAACTGAGTGACTATAAAGGTACACTACAGGTATCTTCGAAAGTGTCTGTTGGGTTGGTACGAATCGAGACTGGGATGTGTCACTCCGTATGACGGAGAGGTATCTCTGGGCCCACTCGATAATGCATCATCATAATGAGCTCAATATGACCAAGTGGTTGATCACGAGATCATGCATTACGGTACGAGTAAAGTGACTTGCCAGTAACGAGATTGAACGAGGTATTGGGATACCGACGATCGA
>NW_024117769.1:0-13122 GCF_003073215.2 Triticum urartu | reverse complement strand
AGGACGACGCCGCCGCCAACCCCCCCAAGGACGACCACCCGCCCCACCACCACGACCAGCAGCAGCACTACCCCCAAGGTTTGCGCCCGCCTCGACCCCTCTCCCGCTCCCTCCCGATCTGTATGTATGTAGATTGCTGGGCCCCGATCGCTCCTTCCGGTTCCCCGATTGCCCAGCTGGCGGCTGCATTCTAGCGTAGCGGGGATCCGGCCTTTGTTTCGCCCTGTATCGGTTAAATCTTTGTAGATCCTCGCATCTGACTCGTGATTGCTCTAGTTTTGGTCGAACTAAGGGCCTTGATTTGTACGTTTTAGGGTCTGCAATTTTTCAGGTGCTAGACATCGGTGGTGTATAGATCGGTCCCCTCTCTCTGGTTCTGATTCAATTTTGGTCTCCTGGTTGTTGAATTTTATGCTGTCATTAAATTACAATCCACACAGTATCTGGCAGGCAGATTCATGTTCACCTATGCATACATCTTGCTCGATTAATTTCTACCACCTTATTATATGCCTTAATTAAATATGCTCTGAAATTTTTTTGAACTCTCATTTATCCCTGGTTGCTCCCCAGTATGTGTATGCAACCGTCGTCTGATCTGATCTGACACTGGCTTATGCTATATTTCAGAGGGTGGAAACTATTACCAAAGGGAGGGCAACTTTGGTGGAGGCCGTGGCAGAGGCCAGGGCTACTATGGTGGTGGTGGTGGCAGAGGAGGCCGTGGAAGGGGACGTGGGGCCGGATCCAGTCGTGTCTTTGAGGATGCCAACGGTCGTTTCTATCACGACGGCTATCAACGTGTCTACCTCACCAATGACCGTCCATACTATGGCAATGGCAACGGCAACCGCGACTACAACAATAACAATGGCAACGGAGGTGGCTACAACCAGGCCCCCGACTCTAACTACCGCAATGGTGGTGAGGGCCAGAGGTACGGCAATGATGACAGGCAGTACAGGAGGGACAACATGAAGTACGTTCCTAAGAGCAAGCCATCCTCTGTGGCTGCTTCTGATGTTGATACCAAGTCTGAAGGCAAGGTGGAGCCTGCTGCTGTGGAGAAGCAGGAGGAAGCCCCTGCTGCTCAGAATGTTGTTGAAGCCGTCCCTGCTTCTGAATCTGACAAGTCTACAGGGTATGTTTCACCGAGCCTTTACCTTTCTGTTGGTTATTGTACAAGTTTTTCTTGCTTTGTTGTCAAATGTAACCATTATCCTTCAAGTTAACCTCATTGATGTTTGAAACTGTTGCAGGGATGTGCAAAAAGATGATTCTAAGAAGGAAGAGGGAGAGGGTGCCGAAAAGAAGCCAGAGGGAGAAGGCGCTGATAAGGAGGGAGATGGCGCCGAGAAGAAGGAGAAGACCAATAAGGCCAAGTGCATCAGTGGCTCTGTCAAGAGGAAGCTCAAGAAGCAAAAGCCTAAGAAGGAAGACTCTAATGGCGATGCTCCTAATGAGACCACTGCTGAGAAAGAGCAGGAGGCTCCCATCGAACAAGAGAAAATTGTACTTTCCTACACTTGCCTATACTTGCCTCTCGTACAGACCCTTTGCTCTGTTTTTCAAGCTTTTTACTGATGTGCTAATTTGGAGCAGGAGATGACCCTTGAAGAATATGAGAAGATGCAAGAAAAGAAGAAGTCTCTGGAGGCCTCTAAACCTGAGGAGAGGAGGGTTGCTGCTGTAGATTTTGAGGGTCTCCAGCTCTTGGAGAAGAAGAAGATTGAGGATGATGCTAAATTGAAGGCGGAAAATGTTCGCAAGGCAAAGGAGGCTGCTGCAAAGGAAGCTAAACCTCGCAAGGTATGAACTATAGCCTACCAACAATAGGCATTTTGATGCTGCGATATGAAAGGGGCATGTTTTACTTTACTGAAATCTAGGCATTTCCTTATAGTATTACTTTATTGCACTTGTTAGTGATAGTGTGATCCTTACTTCTGCTGTTTGCTGCAGGTCAGCATCCAGGAGTATCTGAAGAATGAGGATGGTTCAGCGTACGTACCTCCGACACCACCAAGGCGCCCTCAATATGGTGGCGGCTACAGGGGAGGCCGTGGGAATGGTTCTTACAATGGCCGCAGCAGCCGTGACAACAGCTCTGAGCGCCGGGTCTACAACTCTGGCCGCGGCGAGAGTGCCATCGTGTTCCACAACGTTGAGGCCAACGCCAACGACAGTGGCGCCCCAAGAAGGGGTGAGGGCTACAATGGCGAGCGCCGGCAAGGCGGCTACCAGCAAGGCGGGTACAATGGCGGCAGGGGCAACGGCAGGTACCAGGAGCGCCAGGACGGATACAATGGCGAGCGCCGGGAGCAGCAGCAGGGTGGCTACTACCAGGAGCGCAGGGATGCCTACAATGGTGAGCGCCGGGAGCAAGGCGGGTACAACAATGGTGGTGGCCGGGGCAATGGTGGTTACCAGGAGCGCAGGGATGGCTACAATGGCGACCGTCGGCAGCAAGGCGGGTACAACGGTGGCCGTGGCAATGGAGGTTACCAGGAGAACAATGGTGGCCGTGGCCAGGAGCGCCAGGATGCCTACAATGGTGAGCGCAGGCAGCAAGGCGGGTACAACAATGGTGGTGGCCGGGGCAATGGTGGTAACCAGGAGCGCCAGGAGGGTGGTGAGCGCAGGCAGCAAGGCGGGTACAACAATGGCGGCGGATACCAGCAGGGCGGCAACGACAGGCAGTGGCAAGGTCCCAGGCCAAAGCAGGACAAGGAGTTCACACCGGCCGACTTCCCGGTTCTAGGTGGCGCATCTCAGGCGCAGTCGCAGGCCCAGGCCCAGGCCCAGCCCCAGGCCTAGATAGGTCTTTTTTTCTTTTCTTATTATTGCGAGGGAGAGAAGTTTAGAGTTGAGAAGAGGAGACAGTTTTGTAACGGAGCTACTACGTGGTATCATGTGTTGCACTGGTTTTATTACAAGTTTTGGTGTTTACCTGTTGATTGATTTGATTGCTCCTGTTTCAGAATTGTGGGGATTTGGTTTTGATGTTGTCGTAAGCACTATGATATTTTTCTCTGCTTAATAGCAGAAGATATGAGCAGCAATCTTTTTAGACAAATTATTAGTAATTCCCTAAACTGAACTTGTAATAGCATTTCTGGAGTTGCCAAGCAATAGGTAATCGAGGCAGCTTCTTCCCTCTGCACCCCCGCACTGCTGCTCTGCGGCTTGGCTCACGAATTCTAACACTTTTTGTACCAGAGCATTGCTGGGGGCAAAAGAGGTTAGATTTGCAGTGATTCATGCAAACAATTCCTGGGGTGACGTCTTTGGGAGTTTCCCTTCATCTGTATAGAATTTATTAATTTGTTTAACATGAGGGGTGCTACAAAGGATAAATATGAAGTTGAGAACTAAAAGGTAGTCTCTCTTTTGGTTGTTTTGGTTGTTCCAGTTTATACTGTAGAATGACTTGGGAAGATTCTTATGATATAATTAAGTATATCTATTATAAGGAATATTGACTATTGTATTGTATTTTTTATTTTTAGTTTGAAAAATATTCTGTAAAAAAAATGAAAGGATAATAAGAAAATTAGGTTAGATACATTGACTTTCTATTCAAAAAATATTCGTTGATTCAATTAAAATAAATAAAATAAAACTCGCTATACCTGGCTCTGCATATTCATGCATTTATGCTCGTAGCCTATATCCGCATCCATAACCGTTTTTCATTTGTGTGTAGAAAGTGTGTGTAGAAAAAGCCACATACCCTACCATATTATATTACTTACACTAAAAAATACTAGACAATCTTATTTTTTTGCACATAAAGAAATAAAGAAGTCATTGCAATTGCCGGAAATACTAAGCCTACTAAAGGCACGAAAATAGAAGGTAAGTTTAAATCCGTCATGGAATAGGTGTCTCAATTCAAATTTACTATTTCTATCTAGTCGAAAAATATCTGAAGATTCTTATGATATAATTAAGTATATCTATTATAAGGAATATTGACTATTGTATTGTATTTTTTATTTTTAGTTTGAAAAATATTCTGTAAAAAAAATGAAAGGATAATAAGAAAATTCCAAAAAAGGAGAACTAATTAAAAAGATTTTATTTTGATTTTCCCATCCTCATGGCCTTTCTCCCGTGTTCGCCCTTTCTTGCTTGCCCCTAACCAGAATAAAGGTCACAATGAAACTGATAAATTGGACTCCGCTAAGACCTGCTTGATATGAGTAGATTGCCCCAGTATTTTACTTTGACAAGAACTTGGTTTTTTTAGCTATATGAGAAAGAGCTGGGTGTAGCCGAACCCCCCTCCTGGTAGATCAATACCTCGATTCGTATCTACTCACCGGGCGGAAAAAACATATAAATAGATAGTTTTCATTGAAACGATCATTTCCAAGTTCAAGATGTTGTTTCCCGGTGAAGAATTCCGCTAGTTTGGCATGTTGGTACCAAAATACTAACAGCTAGCAATCCATAAGCCATCTAGCTTCTCTCCGCTACGGCGACGGCTTATAACACGTCGATCCAGCTTTTCTTCCTGGCGCGGTAGAGGGAGGTCCATTGGGCGTAGAGAGAGTACCATGTGATCAGTATTTCGGTGAGCGAATGCAACTATCAGGGCGAAAGTCATCTTCTGCCTCCCGAGCTCATTTGAGCTTGTGATGAACAGTAAAATTCGGAAGAAAAAATGAGAAACATATAAAAATTTTGTGTTTTTTTGGGTGCAAACATTGACGAAAGTTCTCAGTGCTCCAAATTTTCATAAAAAATGACATTCATAGAAGTCGTGGCAAAAGAAAAAAAAATCAGTACTCCAAAATGTTATTAACCAAGCTGAAGCAGGGGCGAAGATGCGTTGTTAGGTGCTCCATTTTCCCATTGAGGACGAACCTCAACCTGTGCTCGAGAGATAGCTCTCCATACAAAATGTTATTAAGGGATGTATGGATTCAGCCAACCAAGCTCTGTAGACAAAGCCGAAAGCTAATCAACCTGCTCTTGCATGTCTTGGACCAAACGAAGCGTATATCTATACATGCAGCCAACGCCCATCTGAATTTCAACCACCCATTGCTGAATCATCATTCATAACATCTGATCTTGTTGTCCTTTTTTTGTTTATTCGATACTTATTTTGAAGACGAGAGGACACAACAATGACGCGCTTACTGAACTTCAATGTACAGTAGTAGTTAAGTAAAAGAACCGGTCAAATCCAACTATAGCAGCTCCAACCCGCGAGAAATCCATTGTTTCCACATTGGTCACATTTTAATTTCTGAAAGAAGAACGATGATCATCGTGACATCATACTGGCAGCAAAGCCCGACTGATCGTCTCCAACTTCTTCAATCCTGCACGCACACGCTGCTTCCTCGACTCGGTCGAATTGTGAGTTTGATCGTCTCTGTTGCTTTCTTTTAAAATGCATGGCGACCGTACCGGGTCAGAATTTAGTCTGGTTTGCTTTGCTGTTAGGCATGGTATTCGGTTACACTGAAATCATCATATATATATTTCCAACTGAACATGAGTTTTGATGTATTTTCCAGATTACCAGACTACATCCTTCAGAATTTTCTAGGTACCTTACTAATGAAACCATGCTAGTACTGTACATGAGTTTTGATGTATTATTAGATTCTCAAACTTATGATTCAGAAATAATGATATTTTTTAAAATTAATTTATCTGTCCTCTGTTAAATTTTTTTTGGAAAAGGGGAGTACCCAGGCCTACTCGATGGATGTCATGTGGATGGCCAACCAACCACTGCCTATGCCTGGGCTCACCAAGTTGCAGCAACAAGAGGCGCTTTGCTGAAACCAGCTCAACACTTTGCCCAGCACACTTGTGTCACTACTGAAACATGAACTGTTCACTGGAAGTACAACATCGCCGGTCTGAACTTCATCGTCATCAACAAGCCAGCAAGCCCACCGCCGCTGCCTTGACAAGAAGGCGTCACTCAAGGAGTTGAAGCGGAAGCAGAAAGAAGCTCCAGGAGGAGACGATCGAGAAACTTGTACCCACTCTGATGTAGCTGCAACATCAATCTGCTACTGGGTGTCATGCCATGTGGATGGCCAACCGTCTGTATAGATGAAAATCAGTGTATGGATGTGACTGGCAGTTTCCTTTGGCGAAATCTAGCTAGTTTACCATGATATGCTCATCAGGCCACTGAATAACTCTGCAAGAAAGAAAACCATCTCACCCAAATGCATGTTGGCTACTGATCGATGTCGTCTGTTTTTGGCAATGCTCGTTGCTCTCAGGATCAGGTGATTTATTTCAGGGATGTATATCTATCTGATTTGAACACGCAGGCAAACGCCCGCCCATCTGGATTTCCACGACGCTGCTTCCTCGACTCGACTCGGTCGGTCGAATTGTTCGCCTGGAAGAACACTCTGTGGAGGAATCCTTTTGCAACAAAGGTCGATCATGTTGAACAAAACTTTTGCAACATATATAGGGCATGGCATGAAGGAGATGGTGCCGGCGGCTGCAGGAGGTTGCCACGGCCAAGGCGGGCGGTGGCGTCAAGGAATCACCGGCGGCCGGTGGAGGGAGCCGAGCGTGCGGCGCTGAACAACGCAGAGGCGGTGGCGCCACCGCCATGGCTGCTCTACGACTCTGAACAATCGACAACTAACAACACGATGTTCTGAGCAAGTATACTACTCCCTCCGTCCGGAAATACTTATCGGAGAAATGTATAAAAATGGATGTATGTAGAACTAAAATATATCTAGATACATCCATTTCTTCGACAAGTATTTTCGGACAGAGGGATTACTTATTTTGTTCCACTGAATTTTTCTAGTGGTGAGATTTGCCGTCGCGTAACTGGACACAGTTGCATTTTTTTCCCAGACGCGTCATACTAGCTCAGATAGCAACGTCGTCCAAGACCTCAAACTGAAAAGTCGGAGTAGATGCAACTCAGTCAAATTTAAATGGACGAGCACAGCTCTTCGCAATTCTTTGGAATGACAAAACGCGGTTGTTATTCGCAATTCTTTGGAATGATAAAGCACGATTCATTTCACAATTAGCTGGTCTCTCGCGGATCGTGCACCGGTGGCGCGAGGCTGGATCGAACATCCTACCGGAGGACCCAAAACCCTAGGCGAAGAGGCCGCCTGATGCAATACCCTGTTGTTGCCCTGTTTTTGCCCCTTGCTTTTTCTTTCTTCTGTTTCAGTTGATCTTGCTGATTCTTTACTCTGATTTTTCTCAGTCAACTCATCTGGACTTAACAAATTTAAACCAACTAAAAACCTCTCTCACTAGCTCTCCCTCCCTCTTTAGGACAGCCTCACATTTGCTTATAACCTAAAGAATATATATGTTCTTCAGCACATAGGAAATTAGGAAAATTCCTAGATAATTATCATAATTTATTTGGGTCAAATATACCTCATAATAGTCCCTGGCCCTACCAGAAATTTCTGCATTTGAGCCCCTCATCCACTTTTACATTCTGGTCCATTCTTTCACTTTGAACAACAAGTGCTAGCTAGAAGGACCCATTTGCTCTGCAAATTTGCATACATACTCAGCCTAGTGACTACACCAATCACACCAAAGCTCACAACCAAACTCTGGTATTTTTGCATTTTGCAAATAACAAGCACCTACTGTCCAGAACCTTCTAGAAGAACCTGTACTCAACTCACTACACCTAGGCCCCAATTGCAGCTTCAAACACTCCTATTTTAGCCCCCTCTAGCTACTGGACATAGCCAAATGCGACTAAAACCACCCAGGCGCCAGCACAAGGTGGTGATCGCGTGGCTGGCATGCATAGAGCGCGCGCTCTGTGCAGCGCCCGTGCCCTGCCCACGCGGCCGCCGTCCAACCGCTTGGATCTAGAGCTCAAAAACCAACATGGCCAGCAGACGACGACGGCGGGTTATGTGCCTTGATTGGATCTCAGGCATGAGAGAAAGAGAGATGGCCAAAAAGGAAAGGAAGAGATACGGGGATCCAGGCGCGGGAGATACGCCGGATTCCTGCGTACGAGGATGTGCTTGGGTTTCAATGCGTGTTTTTTTCACCGGTTTTTCTGGTGTGATGATGCGGGACAGAGAAAATGTTGGAGGACGAGGTTCGACCGGTGGGAGGGAGGCCTATCAATGTTATTTTTTCTTATGAGAAACAACCATCGATGGGGTGGGAGGCTAACGAAGGAAACTACCTACTAAGGCATCTTCAAGACGGACATGCAAACCGTCCGCGTTCGTCTGGACTGCGCTGTCTGGACCGCAGAAGCCATCCAACGCGGGCCTATATCGGTCCGCGGGCGGTCCGGATGCGTTCTCTCTCGCAAACCGGAGACAAAAGTGGGGGAGGTTTGCGGGAGTCTGCACACCACACACGTAAGACTCCAATACCTCTGGCTCACTCAAAACCCTTCCCGGACCCTGCGCCTCCACCCTTCCCATTTTATCTTCTTTCTTTTTTCTATCTTGCCTTCGCCACCACGGCTATGAACGGATGTACCCTTTGTATGCGGCTATTTGATCGCGCGGACTTAAAAAAAAAAGAGAAAGGCCAGATGTATGCCGCTACGGTTGGATGGTGTCCTCCCACATCCGTGTCCGCGGACTGGCCCCCCTATCCGCGGATGGATGTGGGAGAAAATTTACGGGTTGCCGGTGGAGATGTCCTAACTCTTATTTGACACCGAAAAACATTTCTATACCTACTAATAAAGCAATGTGCGTCTCGTCAATTTTTTTCATCCGTTCATCGCCGAAAAGAATTTTTTTTATCTGAGGTGGTACTAAGTTCTTATGCATTTGTCTGCTAGAAAAAGAATTTTCGTACGTGGGCCACGCGCTGTGGCCCAGCGAAGCCAGCCCACTTAATTTTCTGCCCCCGCAGCTGCGAAAATTCTACTATCTTTGATCGGGCAACCACAACGCTTGTGCATTGTTTTCTTCCTGGAGGCGTTGCTTTTGGAGAACCTTCTTTGTAGTCCGAATGTTGTCTTTGGTGGTGGTTAGAGTGCTACTGCTACGCGTGATTGCTCACCGTGGCAGGGTCTCTTTTTTCTCTTTTTATTTTAGTTTTTTGGCTGTGTGCATCCTGGATGTTTTTATACATCTTGTTGGTGCAGAGTCTGAGTATAATTGATATCTGCTTCATATTAATATATTCTCCTTTTCAAAAAAATCCTTGAGATGGATGACAAGATCGGAATCTATAGCTACAATGATGCCATGAAAATTGTTCATATATGGGTGTTACAGAACTATGAAAGCAAGGTTTGGGACTACAAGTGCCGGCTCGAAATGCTAGTTGAAAAAAATCAGGGACCGTTCAGGAAGGTGCAAGGATTATTGGGATGCCAGCATTGTGTCTGTGGATGGTGACGTCTTCTTGCTGCTCAATCTTGGCGGATGGCTGTTGTATGTTGACACCGATGGTGAACTTGTTGACAGATTCCATCATGATTGCCAATACTTATATCTTTGGAAACGTCGGCTCAAACAAATTCTTGTTTTACATACCTTCTTTGCGGCACTAGAAAGCTATGTTGTGAATGGTTTTCCTTTCACCTGACGGCTTTTGAGTGCGGTGCTGCTTCTTGAAGGCCTAGTTGGCATACCCTTATGAGCTGCAATATCTTTGAATTGGATCAAGTATGAGCCTGCCAAACTCTTTCTGCATTGATGTATACCGTTTTTTTTTTTGACGGCACTACGGCGGGCTTATGCCGGCCTGAACCATTTCATTAATAGATAAAAGAGTACATTTACAAGGCAGAGAAAGGGAAGGGGGTTGAGAGTACAAATCAATTAAGCTACAATCTCATAGATAAGTGGAACAACATGGTACTCCAATCTCGAAGAAGGTGCAGAATTTGCTCATTGGAGCATCTATTGGACCAAAGCATGAGGTTGCCGGCAGCCGAGCAGGCTACGAGGTTGATCGGTTGAAGTTCATTCCGAAAAACTTTGGCATTTCTTCTTTTCCAAATATTCCACAGAATAGCAATGATAACCGTGGAGCGAGGTTTGTTGGTTAGGCCCTGTCCCCAGAGCTGGTGTAGGTCCGTCGGTAGCATGGCAGTAATTGAATTTAGCTCTTCCAAAACGGACGCAGGTGGTGGCATTGCAGGAGGAGGTGAGTGATTGATTTTGTATCCGGGCAGAACGGGCAACAAGCGGAGTTTGTTAACCCCCTTTTGAATCGTCTTTCGTTGGTGAATAGCCGGTTTTTGTGTGCTAGCCAAAGAAAAATTCTGCATTTGTTGGATGCATAGTTCTTCCAAATGGCCGTTGCGAAGGGGTCAATTGGCTTGTTGACCCAAACAGCCTTGTAGGTCGATTTGCAAGTCATAGGCTTGCCATCAAAACGTCCTATTCGTTTGTCCATCACCTGCAAATTCAAGGAAACAGATGCAAGCATAGTGCGAAGGTTTCCAACTCGAGTTCGGCGGCATGAGTAAGACGAGGAGCCAGGTCAAGGTTCAAGGCAGGGTAGCCTTTGGGTACAAAGTCAAGCTTGGACGATTATGTTGTTCCATGAAATCTATGCTTGTCTCTGTACCCTTTGGGGCTCAAGTGACCTTTGCTGTGTTGATGCTAAAGTTATGAAGTAATTTTTCTCTGCTTCTGGAATATTTGCCAACTGATCCGCCTCGTAGTCTATTTTTTTTGTGAATACGTAAAAGGCTTGCGTATCATTGCATTGATAGGTAGAAAATAGCAAGAGTTACATGGATGTTACAGAGAAGAGGGGTGGTGGTCTGTCGAGCATGTGCGCAAAGATGGCATGCCACGACAGCCGTGGCGCACGGGGAGGAGTGGGTGCGCCTGCCAGGGCGGCCCTAGGCTACGTCTCCGGCATGCTGAGCGCCAATCCTGAGGCACCCGCGCGTGCCCAATGTCTCGATTCCTCCCGGATGTCGTTGATGGCGCGGCTCACGGAGGGGTGGTCGCCGTTGAAGACACAACCATTGCGGTGTTTCCATAACCACCATGCCGTGAGGATGGCAATGGAGGCGAGCCCGCATCGAAGGATGTGAGGCGTGGCAGCGATGGCCGAGGTCAGCCAGGCGATGAACTCTTCGTCTTGGTCCGGGATGGTGGCGGTGGAACGACACCAGGAGAGCACTTCATGCCACACCTAACGGGAGAAGGAGCAGCCAGCGAGAAGGTGTTGCATCGTCTCGGGCTCCTGATCACAGAGGAGACAGGTAGGCTCGTGGGGCAGGTCATGTCGCGCGAGGCGGTCGGCCGTCCAACATCGTCCAAGCAGGGCCAGTCAGATAAAAAACTTGATGCGAAGCGGCGCCCACGATCACCAGGTGATGCACCAATGGGGGTCCTCGGTGGATCCAGTGAACAAAGCATGGTAGCATTGACCCTGTGTGAGACCCAGTCTAAAAGGCTTGCCTCTGGCCTTGTTTCCGTCGGGGAGGACGGCCATTTGCCACCCGCTGGGTCTTGGTCTCCAGGCTGGCTTGCCTCATAGTCTATCTTGTTGGGGCTGACGAATTGACTTCACTTTATTTTAATTATCTATCGCTTCTTCTTAATACTCAATTTGTATCAATCTATATGCTTCATGTAACTATTTTGGAGAAAATTTGATCTCTAGATATTTAATGTATTCTTTTCAATTATTTTTCCAGTTGCGCAACATATATATATGATTTTTTTTTGCTTCCTGTTAACAAGTGAACATAATTACTCACAGCAGTTTCTGAACTCTTTGCTTGGTCATGGATTGTTGCTTCGAGGAAGATATTCGTTGATGCACCTCTTGATGTTGTTATAATTTGAACATCTGCTCATACCGATGTACTCCCTCCGTTCCATATTACTCGTCGCTGATTTAGTACAACTTTGTATTAAATCAGCGACAAAGTAATATGGAACGGAGGGAGCAGGAACATGCTGCCCTTGAGGGCAAGCTTCCACCATGTAATATGCATGTTCTGTGCTTCATATGTAATACCATGTTTTATTACAGGTAGTTTGGCTAATATTTGCACATTATTTTGCAATTTACTCGGTGCTTCTTTTTATGAATGCACCCTTTTCTCAGATTGGGGACTCTGGATATATATTACAATAGAATTTTCATCCTGGCATATTCTATATGAATTCGGATGCATTGAGTTCGCGATAGTTGTCCAGATGATGCCAACAAAGGACCCGGAACAGATGGGGGAAATTGCCTCAGATGCCGTTTTCCTGCATGGTATCGACAGTGTTGAGCCTGTATGTACTTGCAGCCTTCTTTCTTCGACTATAAAGAGAAGACGATGTCGTGAAAACCAGCAAAGTTGGGCAGCAGAGGCTTTGATGATGTTTCTGGACCTAAGAAGTTGCCGTTGGCCAGTTATTGCAACAAGTTGTGAATGTTTTTTGTGGCAAAGAGGGAAGGGATTCAGTCCTGGATATTGGGAAATCTGTCTGTGGAGGTTCTCTGAAACCATAGGGTGTTGTGTGCCAGTATGCTTCCGTCTTCTTCACAATCTCTTCAGACTTGTAGTGTTAACTCCACAGTAGTTTTTCTTTCTTTTCTGTTCTCTGCCACTATCCTTGTCCTTCTGGAGCAGCCCCAGACCCCAGTCCACGTTAGCTAGATGGGACGAACGCCTTTCTTCTCAAGAAAGAAATAACATGCTTAGATTGATGTGACCGTGGCAGGAATCGTCCTGCTTCGCTTAGTTTCAGTGAGGTGAAGCGTGCAACTCAGTGTGTTGTTCCTCTGTTAACTCTGATTGGCAGAAGCGAGGCGGCAGAGCAGGGTGACCAGAAGGTGCGGCCCTTGAGGCTTCAAGGTCGGTCATGAGTGGAGAAGATCACGACGACTCTTTTGTCTTTCAGGAGAGACAGGAGATAAGGAGGATGTAAACCAGAAGAGGAAGCATGATCACACTGACGCCATACTGACAGCAGAGCCCGTCTCCAAGTTCCAACCCGTACGCGCTGCTTCCATCCTCGACTTGGTCGAATTGTTCGCCGCCAACAACATTCTACGACTTTCTAGAGTTTGACGTGCCAATTCACGCGCCAGTCGCTTTCGATCATGTCTGGGAAAGGGATGTTACCTTGGTCCGCTCGGAACGTCCAAATCGAATGTGAACCGCTAGGCAATCTGATATATTTG
>NW_024117768.1:0-9289 GCF_003073215.2 Triticum urartu | reverse complement strand
AGGCCAGCCCCAGCCTATTTAACCCGGCCAGCGACCCGGGAACGAACGGCTTCTCTAACAAAAAAAAGGAACCATTGCACGGGCGGAGCAGGGACCAGCTGCCTGCTAGCCGAAGGAGCGCCCTGCCTGCCGGCCTGCCTGCCTTATTTGTGGCGCGACGCCGACATCACAAGATGAACGCTACGCGGCCTCCTTCCAACCGTGACCCAACGAATGATTGGTCCGCGATGCATCTTGGTAGGCAAGGAAGAAAGCCACGTGTCGAACTGTGAGCCCCTGTGTAAACAGGCTTCATATACTTGATGACATCCGTCCAAAAGGCTAGAGCTTCTCTGAATTAAAGGATCTTTTATACTAGGGTAATTTTGTTTTTGCCTCCGAGGGAGAGTACGGACGGAAATCTGCTGCACCGTCAATATGTATGTGTGGTGAATGATTTTAATACAAATATGGCAAATCATGACATACGATGCGATGTTATATACTCATATAGACAATTTGTCAATGTATGCATAGGTCGAGATCCGTCTGCAAATATCTATAGCTAATACTCTGTCTGGAGACAAGAAAACCTGTCATGTATCCCCAAGGGGAGAGAAGATTCTACATAACTAATGCTACAAACCCATACTCCAGAGGTGGATTCCTCGCACATCATCATGAGAGCATCAAGGGTCGGTCAAGATGATGAAGGTGTTGATTTCCTCCTCCAGCAGAGTAGCGGAATAGGGCTTGAGATTGGATTGTCTCGAAACACAAAGGGACATCGGTAGAAAAATACACCATAAATTTATCTAGAGTTTTCAACGACATATAAAGCAAACGAAGAAGACGAAGAAGACCAAGGAGCGGAGACATGTGTGGGCCCCACGTGCCTAAGCCATGCGCCCAAGCCCTCGGGCATGTGGGCCCAGGGGGAGCCTCCCTCCAGATGGCTTTCTGTCGCAAGCCTCATTTTAGCTTAGAACTCATCTCTGAATTTTCTCAAATCTGCCGCATGAAAATACTTAAAATAAATAGAAAACACTATAAAGCAACAACTGGCACTTTATCAATATATTCATCCAAATAAAAGGTAAAACTTTGCATATCGATATCCCCTACAACTTTTGTAAGTGCCTGCCAATAAGTAGTTGTTCTTTCCAAAATAGATGGTTCTAGGTGATGTACTATTTTACTAGCATGGGGTAGAAGACGTTCCAAAGACCTATCTTCAAGCACATCACCCAGTTGTTGGCAAGCAAAACTATTGGATAAAGAAAACCCCCCCCCCCCCCCCCCCCTAATCAAAACTTCTTATGCTCAAACTTGTTGGGAAGCATTACTATTGGATAGAGAAAATAATTACATGATAAAATAAAAATATTTACGCTATTTATATTTCATGGAAGTGTAGAAAAGTAAACTAATATAAATAAAAAACAAAGTTACCACCACCACGAGGTGCCGACGCATGGCTATAGATGGGCTTTGCTTCGCACAACAAAGTGGTGATAGAGACAAACTGCATCATGTTTAGGATTGTGGTCGGGGGGTATATATAAGCTACCTCCTCGAAAGAGGGTACAAAGACTGCCTATAGGGCCCACACGACCAGTCATTGCGACCAAAGGAGAGGGCCACACGGAGTCCACCGGCCTCCCGTATGATCCATCTTCAATAGGTGCAATGTTCTTTGATGTTATATTTTGGGGTTCAAAGTTTCCAACAATTACATGCACAAAAACATGCATCTGGCCTATCCATCACTTTGTCAATATAGTCAAGATAAAGTTTTTTTTTTGGTTTTGCTAAGAAAATGATATGGATTATTTTAAAATTATATATGTCTAGGACACATATATAACCGCCCCTAAAGAATTGTATAAATTACCAACACTGCGAATTGTGTACATATTGTAAAAGGTAATAGTAATGTTTCAACTGACTCTAATACTTTTATTGCGTTCCAACATTGTAACCTATCTATAGCATGAGATAAGCATTGATGTGGCAAGGAATAACATGTTTAAATCAGGTGTAACATATACTTTTCATCTGTAGTTCAACAAATAATTAATATGTGAACTTATGAAAACTCATATAAGATTTGTCTAAGTGCAAAAATGTTGAACAATTAACTGTGATTTCTTTTTGATATACAAAGTTCTACCGGTTGATGTGTTTTGGTACAGTTAAGGAGGTTGTGGTGGCCGCCTAGGGTAGATCGGGAGGAGCGCGTCGCCTGGTCAGCACGTGGCTGGCCACGTGCTGGAATGCTGGTCCAACAAATAATTAATATGCACACCTAAAAGAGTAATGTGAGATATGTCTCACTGCTATAATGTTGAACCACCAGGTGTGATTTGTTTTCTGACATATGAAATTCTACTGGTTATGATATACTACCTCTGATCCAAATTAATTGACACAACATCTATACAATTTTCATTTTATATTTTATAGAGGCCGCCTCAATTAATTCGAACCGAACAGAGTATATATTTTGGTACGGTTGTGAAGATTGAACGGATGTGATCATTTTAGGTATAACTATGTGGATCCGACGAATCCTATTTATTTAGGCACCACTATATCGATCTGGTACAATCATGTAATCCCCCATCCCATGATACAAATGACTCCTACAATATGTTTAGAATCTACCAATAAAGTGATGGTCCACCAGATCGATGACCGAACATTTTTCTTTTCTTTTTTAGGAACCTCTAGCACATCTCTTTCATTGTATAGTACTCCCTCTGTCTGAAAATACTTGTCAGATAAACGGGTATATCTAGAGGTATTTTCGTTCTACATACATCCATTTTATCCATTTTCCAACAAGTATTTTCGCATGGAGGGAGTATATTTAAGATTGGAATATATGATTTCATGAATGTTTTTTTTCAAATGTGTGATATACTGTAAAAGGTCCTCGTGAAATTGCGATTTTGCATAATTAGCTCATACCTTTTCTGCTTGCTCACGACAGTGCAACTGTACACTTCATGAATAGCGCACTTAACAGCGACCATGTTGTTCCCTTCGATTATTGGACCCTTTTCCTCCTCACATATGACTGTCCAGCTACTGTGCTTCCCGGACAGTAACTGCAAACCAGACGCACGCTCACAAATCAATTCAGAATTTAAGGCAACTAAATAGACAACTTCCATTTGCCCTAAATAGGCTTCCTCCGACGACTAGACCTCGCCGGCCGAGTCATTAATTAGCCGGACAAACCAACGCATGCATGGATCAGCCCCCTCTTCTTGGGAGCGGCCCCAGAGCCGCAGCCATTACCCGCAATGGTTCAGCTCCCTCCTTCGTCGCAATGCATCAGCACGCAGCCTCTACAACAACTTCACCACCGGAAAAGGCGCCGGCGGCGACACCATTCCGGGCCTCGGAACACTGTGGAGAGTCTAGCCACAACAGGAGATCATCTGACACGATCAAGGCCAAGATCATGTCCCACCCTCTCTATCCGGCTCTCCTCGGAGCCTTTATTGACTGCCGGAAAGTAGGTGCCATTCCAATTTGACATTAGACAGCTCGTATCTTGCTGCCCTGCTGTCTCTTATTTGGTTATTTTTCCTCTGCCCAATAAGGTCGGAGCGCCGCCGGAAGTCGTTGGTCGGCTCTCCTCCCTCGTCGACGAGCTCCGGCCAAATTCAGCCGGCATCCAGGAACAGCCGGCGGACCCAGAGCTCGACCAGTTCATGGTAACAAGTATTACATGATTAGTTTAGCTAGCTGGAGCTTAATTATTTGCATACATGGACCTAACGATATATATGCTTTTGTGTGTGTGTGTGTGTGTCTGTGCAGGAGACCTACCGTGATATGCTGGTGATGTACAGTCAGGAGCTCACGAGGCAAATCCAAGAAGCCAATCAGTTCTTGAGGAGCGCCGAGGCCCATATCGACTCGTTTGCACTAGGTGCGTGTGCATGCTTAATTATACTAGTAAGTTATTTTTGCAGGCTTGTCTTTGGGAGTTTGGGATGATGCCAAGACTATTGCAGCCTTGCGGGCATCCTATACTTATTTGTCATCTTTGTTTTTTGCGGGAATACTTTTTTTATAGGAACTTTTGATCTATTCATTTTCAATCATAATAGTACAACGAACACACGAAATAATAAAAATTATATCCAGATTCGTAGACCACCTAGCGACGACTACAAGCATTGAAGCAAGCCGAAGACGCGCCGCCGTCTATTTGTCATCATCTATGAAAGAAAACAAGTGCCAGTGTAGCGTACCATGTGGTGTTTATAATTCCCAAACCTCTAGCTTAATTAGGACTCTTAAATGTCTTGAATTGGTAAACTTTTATGGATAAGAAGGGACTTTGAGGCCAACATGGTATCAAGGTTGTTTGTGTGCATCTTGTGATCCAGAGGCCGTGGTTCTCTCCTTATAAAAAAAACATGGCAAAGATGATATAACCGCAAGGAGTATAAACTCGATCTCAACATAGCAAAGATGTGCACAACCCTATCAAGTCGACAATCCCCCAAAAAATAACAGTGTCATGGTCTAACATAAAAAAGATGAAGAATGTCTTAGGGCGCTGGGGTAAACAACTTGCACCCGAGCCATACACTAAACCAGCATTCATGTGGGGTAAACACCTCTCTGATTAGGGATGTAAATTTGTGACCCTCAGGGTTCCCTCCGACTCTTCTTAGCTCAACCAAATGTACTAAATTTATAAAAGTGGGGTGACTTCTGAAAATTTAGTTTATTTAGTTCAACTAAAGAGGGCCAGAGAATGCTCTAAAGGGTACCAATTTGCACCCCTATCCCTGATCATCTGCTCACACCGCATACATGCTACTCCCTCCGTCCGGGTTTATTAGGCCTCTTGCATCACAAGCATGTCCCCTTTTATAAGGCCCCGCATTGGAAAGGTGTATGCATGCAATCATTTCATTGGTTGCATTGAAAGTGATTGTTGTTGGTGTCATGGCTGGAAAATTAATACACTTCATGCGTGCTTTTTCATTGGATGCATGCATGTGAGAGAGTGCATTGGGAGTGGAATGGAGGAATTAATGTGAGCAAATTACTATGTGTCTTGGTCTAAGAGAAGTTGTCTTTAGGTCTAATAAACTCGGACGGAGGGAGTAATTTGAACAACTTCATGTGCTCCGACCGCTGAAGCATAGACCATTCATGAAACCAACACGTAAATGAGTGTATAACCTGCAAAGGAGTACAAGTCTTCTTTTTGTCAAAAATCATATCGTTCTTGGATAGCGGAAGAACCCAACATAAGGCACCACCCCCATCAAGATATGAGAGGAAAGCTTCTTATTGATACCCACAACCAGGTGTCAAAAATATTATGCACATTACAATATGGATGTATATTTAAGGTCACCATGACTATAGACCAAACAACTCAAGCGGACTTGTATTCTGGTCACAATAAAAGACCAGAGTTTAGTAAAATAATATACATAGGCACCTTTAGGGTTGAAATATGCAATTGTACATGTACTTAAGATACTAAGCTCCCTAGGGATGCTAGCTTCTGGTGTCGGGGCTTAAGGGGTCATTGATGGGACCAGTAATAAGGGAGTGAATCAATATATGTGTGCTACGTTAATGTTTACTTCGAGATGAACGTGTGACGCCCATATGTTAATTTATGTGTTACGTGTAATAACGGCACACCCACACATAGAACAATTTAGTATACCTCGCACACCAGACACCCTATCTTGCCAATGAAAAAACAAACACAAATGTAATTAAAAGCCCGCCTACCTCGGATGAAACACACAATATTAATGAAGCAACCAGCCGTAACAGGCTGGAAAGAAAAACTTAACTCATGACTGAAGAACGGTGCGGCAAAACACGCATTGCCCTCTGGTGGTTATAGAAACATGTAACTACCAAATTTTCATTAGATACAAAACCCACTGACACCTCTTGAGTTAGCAAGAAGTATTTCTAGTCAACTTAGGAACATGTATGCCCCCTTGTTTTATTTATTTACCGTAGCTATGTATGAAACCACTGTTGAACCGGGACATAATCAAGCTATAAGAGTTGCCACCTCAGTTTTTTATGAGTTTGGGAGAGAGAAGAGGAGTGGATTGTAAACTTATAGCGGGCTGCAACATGGACTCCAACACACTTTGCGAGAGAACAAGATGGGTAAGACATTAGTGACATAATATTTAGAGCTAGCGTCTACCATAAGGATATGCTTTTAGATTGACTATATATATGATGTGGCGAAATAGAGCATTAGCCTAGGGAAAATACACATGAGCTCCTGGGTGCTCCACACCCCTATACGAATATTAAACCTAAAAAATACCAATTTTTTAAAAGAATCTGAATTTTGGGATATCAAACCTGGTTCTCAATCTACTCCCATAGCTACGGTCATCAACACACTTTATGAGAGAAGAAGATGTGTAAGGCCTCTTCCAATGCATCGGTGATTACATGAGGTGCTAAATAGATTAAAAACTTTAGCAGCTAAAGCCCTCAATGCATAGTGCTTAATTTGTTGGTGCTAAGCATCCTTCATTTAATGATTTGCAACTAAAGTTTTTCATGCATTGGTGGGTTTCTTTCATTTAAGTGTTTTGCCTAAGTTCTCGCGCTTGGCATTGTTTCCTCCTGGGGTCACCACACTCATCTCTCTCTTCTTAATTACCTTGCCACATCAGATTTTTTGCCTACGTGACAGTCTTAGCACCTGTACAAGGTGGAGCATTGGGAGGGGTGGCATTAGCGACATAATATGTAGAGCTAGTGTGTACAATATGAATGTGCTTTTAGATTGACTATATATATGACGTGGTGAAATAGAGCATGCAGCTGGGTCTCTAATTAGCCTTGCTCTTAGAGCTAGGTTCATATATACCCCCTTCGTTTCAGTATACAAAACGTGTTGTTATTTTCAAAAGCCAAACATTTCTATGTTTGATCAAGTTTATAGAATGATCATATTAGCATCTACAATATCAAATAAAGAAAATATAAATATATTTATGGTGAATCTAATGATACTGATTTGACGTTGTAGATATTGCAAATCAAACACAAAAACTTAGTTGTCCCAAGTCTTGATTGCTAGCTAGATGTTCCATTATGAGAGTAAAAGCAAAAAAGGACATGAGGCGTACTGTATGAGACACCCGTTGCCTTTTTCTTGGAAAAGAGAAGCATGGAGGCACATGCATGCTGAAACGGCCCGTACGGCCACATGGCAAAGCAACTGCTGGCCAGCTACCCCGCTACCACACCACGGTTGCCATAGTTGAACGCTGCAACACGACAGACACGCACAGTGACATATGGATACTCCCGTGCGGAGACGCCCGTTGATGCATATGCACATGTCAGCCTTGGCGCTGCATGCATGCGGTTGCGATCTCGCCACGCATACATGATAGTACATGCATGGGCATGTGCTCGTCTGGCTGAAATGTTCTCTGCCTCCGTTGGCCGTACCGCCCGATTATTATCCAGCTTTTTGTGCCTGCATGATTGCATAGGATCAATTAGCTTGATCTGAAAGAGATCATGGTCAGTTCGATATTGGATGGTGTGGTGGTGGTGGACTGGTGGTGGGGCGTGCTACCATGCATGTTCTGTGGTGATCTGGTGGTTACATTACATGTGCAGCTAGCCAGCAGCCGATCGATCGACGATAGCAAAAGCAAACCGATCGATCTAGTGATAATATTTGCGTCAATTTATAGCACACTATCTTTCTAGCTAACGTTGGCTCGTTAGATGAAACTACTAATTACTGACCTATATATGTCTTTGGTTATTTGCTGGATCGTTGCCGTGTGTCTTAAGCAACTGGCGACAACAACGACGAGTGCGGGGGTTCTTCTTCTGAAGATGAGCAGGAGACCTGCGACGTCGCCGGCCTGCCTTCCGGCAAGGGCAAGCAGCTGAAGAGCCAGCCCCTGGACAAGTACAGCGGCTACCTGAGAGGCCTCTGGAGGGAGCTCTCCGGGAAGAAGAAGAAGAAGAAGAGCGGGAGGCTGCCGAGGGAGGCGCGCCAGAGGCTCCTGCACTGGTGGCAGCTGCACCAGGGATGGCCCTACCCATCGGTACGTGCTTGGCTACGTACTTTGGGTTCATGCATGCATGCATGCATGCATACATGGAGATCGTTACGTACTCCTATCTTGGTTTTTGAGCTTCGTACTGATAGCTAATGGCGACATACGTAACGTGCATGCGTTCCAGGAACCGGAGAAGCAGGCGTTGGCTGAGTCGACGGGGCTCGACACGAGGCAGATCAACAACTGGTTCATCAACCAGAGGAAGCGGCACTGGAGGTAGGCGCCGCCGGCGACGAGCAGCAGGTTGCAGCATATCAACGCCGGTGCTTCCAGCAGCACCTCTCCTGCCGTCCTTGGGATGGAAGGCCAGCACTTCACCGGACGGAATGGGTATCCCGACGGTGGTCCGTTGAGACTCTGATCAGTGGGCATATACCATCGTATTCCACACACGTCCAGACGTGCCTGCGGTAGATTTGATTTATTGCAGAGTGAAGTTCATGATAGAGCGTAAACGTGATCAACTCAACAATAATTTTTCCAACCATAACTATAGTTAAATAATGAGGCCGGTATAAGCCATCATGCCCAGCTAGGTGTAAAAGAATGTATATTGGGCGGGGCCGGAATGGGCCAGGCCAAGTGAAAACACTTCATTCCTTCTCTCAAGGCTAATTTATGTGAATTGACAGAATAGAGAGATTGTCTAAAAAGAGAAATAATTGAGCGCGCGCGAGAGAGACACACACACACAGAGAGAGAGATTGACACGGTTTATTAAAAATAAAATGGATTTTATGTTGTGCAATTTTTTAATAGGCCACATACATACATGGACCTCTAATTGGGGTTGCATTTTAGCATATTGTAAGTTTTTTTCAGAAAGGACCCTGGAACTATACTAAAATTAAGCAGTGATACAACGCAACCCAGAACGTGCATGCGATAGATTTGATTCATCGCAGAGTGAAGTTCATGATGGAGCGTAAATGTGATCAACTCAACAATAATTTTTCCAACCATCGACTATAGTTAAATAATGCACTTTAGCTACATTTCAGTCAGCTGAAATTTCACTTTTGGATCAGTCAATTTTGTGGCCGTGGGATTTTTCTTTAAGGTTTGTGCTGCGTTTTTTCCCTGACCTGTGTTGTTTGTTGTGTGGGCTTCTTTCTTTTTTTTGACTGACCCCTTACTTGGGTCAGTCGATTTCCTTCTGGGCCAAAGCCCATTAACTGTGTGATCCATTC
>NW_024117767.1:0-21886 GCF_003073215.2 Triticum urartu | reverse complement strand
AACAAAGACATGCCTTCAGTTAGCAAAGAGCGGTTAATTAAAGTAGTGGCTCAAGCCATCCCCACATATGTGATGAGTGCTAATCATCCTGACGGCATCGATTTGTGATAATCTCAAAAGGCTTATGTGACAGTATTTGCGGGGAGTGAGAAAATCAAAATGTAAGATGGCATGCTTGAGTTGGAACAAGATGGTGCTTCCTTAGGGTAAAGGTGGAATGGGTTTCCGCGACATGAGAGCTTTTAACCAAGCTCTTCTCGCAAAGTAGGCATGGTAGTTACTTGATACCCCTAACAGTTTATGTGTCTGCTTGCTAAGCGCAAAATATTATCCCAATGGTAATCATATCTTGATACAGGCCGATTCCAGGGAAGCTTTATATGTTGACCTTAACATGGGCTGGTTTGAATCGTTCGACATATGGACAACTGGTTACAATGATTAATTAGATCGTTGATGTTCAATAGGGAAGTTTATTCGGCTTAAGATCCGACGGGAAGAGAATGAGTGGCCGATCATGTGGCAAACTATAGTCACACAACCCCTGTCCTTTATGTATTGAGGAACTTGTGCCTCTCGATTGTAACTCTATACTTTGAATAAAACTCGTTATTGCCGTGGGTAATAAAAAAAAGGTGCACTTGGATATTGTGCGACCTGGCTAGGTGTAGGTCTAGCCTGCGCATGGTTTCTTGGATGGTGACAATGTCAATCTCTCTCCCGGAGCTCGATCGTCTGAGCTCCCATCTCTTTGCTTGGCATTGGCTCCCTTCTAGTGGGAGCACTGGCCATTCGGGTGGCATCCTTTTAGGTGCGAATGATGCCACCTTCGAGGTGGGTAGCATGGATTGAGGCCAGTTCTTTGTTAGCATGGAACTCTTTGAGCGGGCGCTTAACTTCAAGTGGGAGGTCATCATCGTCTACGGCCCTGCTGACAACAGTAGGTCCATCTCCTTCCTTGAGGAGCTCCACCGGAAGGTCTCGGCGGCCTCGCTTCCGGTAGTGGTTGGCGGTGACTTTAACCTCCTCCGGTTCGTAGAGGACGAGAGCAACTCGAACGTTAACTTGGCGCGGATGCAGATGTTTAATGACTGCATTGCTGACCTCAGTCTCCGCGAGATTGATAGGATTGGTTCCAGATTTACCTGGACCAATCGCCAGGCCTCCCCGGCCCAGTCCGTCCTGGACCGGGTCCTAGTTTCCCGAGAATGGGACCTCCGCTGCTCCCTTGCTTCCCTCTGGGCCATCACCCGGGATTGGCTCCGATCACGTCCCCCTCCCCCTGTCCTCCATCGACGAGCGGCCATCGATCCCCCCTCAGTTCTGGTTTGAGACTTTCTGGCTGTCCCAGACTGGATTCGTGGAGGCGGTTGCTGCACGCTAGGTGGTGCTGCACGCTGGGTGCAGGCTCGAGCCCACCCTCATCCCCGTCCCCCCGTGGCCATAGACTCATGGCACTTCTGTGCCAAGCGGGGCCGATAGTTCATGAAGCGTTGGGTGCCAACCTGGGGCGTGACCTCCGCGAGCACAAGTAGGCCCTCCTGTCTGCCATCCAGGCATTAGACATGCGTGCCGACGCGACCGGCCTCTCTCCTGACGAGTGGCTATCCCGGTATGACTTGGAATACCAACTCTCCGTCATCTACTCCGATGAGGAGGCCTATTGGCGCCTTCGTGGCGCTCAAAAATGGGTGTTGAAGGGCGATGCGAACACGTCATACTTTCATGCCATTGCGAATGGCCGTCGTAGACGCAACACCATCCCCCTCCTCTGGGACAGTCCAACTCTCCTCCAGTCCTCCCGTGACATCCAGGCCCATGTTGATGGGTTTTATAGGACCCTGTTCTCCGCTGCTCCTAGGAGCGGCCTCTCTTTGGCTCTCGACTGCTGGATCGGCCCCCAGTTGGTCTCCGTCCCTGTGAACGCGGCCCTCACGGCCCCCTTCTCCGAGAGCGAGATTTGGGCCGCCATTAAAGGCATGAACCCTACCTCGGCACCGGGACCTGATGGCCTTCCGGTCAAATTCTTCCAGACCTTTTGGAATGTGATTAAACCTGATATCATGGCCATCTTCGACGAGTTCTACTTTGGGTTTATCGACCTCGGACGCCTCAGGATCATCTCGCTTATCCCCAAGGTCCCTGGGGCTTCCGACATTCGCCAGTTCCGCCCGATCACGGTCATCAACGTGGTTTCAGATTCTGGCGAAAGGGTTCGCCAATAGGGTGACCCTGCTAGCAGACCGCATTACTCACCCCAACCAGTCTGCCTTTATTCAAGGTCGGTATATCCTGGATGGGGTGCTAGTTCTTCACGAAGTCCTCCATGAGGTTCGCTCTAAGCACCTCAAAGTGGTGTTCCTGAAAATCGATTTTCATAAAGCCTACGACACGGTTAGTTGGCCCTTCCTTCGGGAAGTTCTGCTCCGGAAAGGTTTTGACGACCGTTGGGTCTCTAGAGTGATGCAGATGATCTCCTATGGTCGCACTGCTGTGAACATCAATGGAGAGATCGGCCCTTACTTCCCAACATCCTGTGGGGTTAAGCAAGGTGACCCCTTCTCCCCATTCTTGTTCAATATGGTGGTGGATGCGCTTGCCACCATTCTGGATAAGGCTAAGGCCGCGGGCCATATTCGTGGGATCACCCCCCACCTGGCCGGCAGATCCGGGATCTCCCTCCTCGAGTATGCCGACGACACCATCATCATGGTCGAAGGCTCGGAGATGGACATCTCCAACCTCAAGTTCCTCCTTCTCTGTTTCCAACAAATGTCTGGCCTCAAGATAAACTTCGACAGGAGTGATGTAATGGTGATGGGCTATTCTCCGGCTGAGTGTCTGGCCATTGCCAACCGGCTTAACTGCCGCCTGGGCTCCTTCCCCACGACATACTTGGGGACGCTCATTAGTGACTCCCGGCTCTCCGTCACGGACTTGCGCCCGACCGTGGCCAAGCTTCAAACGCGCATCGAGCCATGGCAGGGTAGATGGTTGTCAAAGGCGGCGCGGACAATTCTCATTAACTCATCCCTCTCCAGCCTCCACTTGTTCCTCATGAGCTTCTACAGCCTTCACGAGACTCTGCACCATGAGATCGCCAAAGTCCAGTCTCGTTTCTATTGGGCTGGCGACAACAATAAGCAAAAATACCATATGGTCAGTTGGCTTGACATTTGCAAGCCCAGGGAACAAGGAGGCCTCGGTATTATGTGCTCTAAGCGCATGAATATCGCCCTCCTATCCCGCTGGCTCTGGCGCATCTCGCAAGGTCACGGTGGCCTCTGGCTCGACATCATCCGGAACAAGTACCTGCGTGGACAGCCCCTCGCCTTCTGTCAGAGATCGGGCGGCTCCCAGTTCTGGCAGTCGGTCGTCCAACTTCTACCTGTTCTCCGCATTGGGACCTCCATCTCGGTGGGCTCCGGGGCGGCGACTTTGTCCTGGTTTGATCGGTGGGCCGGAGACACTCCCTTTGCTACACGATTCCCCGGCCTCTTCTCCATCGCTGTCGACCCTTTGATCTCTGTTGGGAGGGCCCTTATTGATTCAGGGCGCCTCGCTTTTCGGAGGCCATTTGGGCCCCCGGATTCCGCCGCGTGGCATGAGTTACTGGATTGCGTCGCTCTCCACGAGCCGATGGTGGATGGTGGCCCAGACCAGCTTTGGCGGCCGCTTAGCCGCCCTCAGGACCGCGACGCAATCTCTGCCTCCATCGCCGACCTCCGCTCGATGGTCGTCTGCCTATCGCCGCCGCCCCCGCCGGAACCTGACTAGGCGCTTGTCTGGCTCTCCGGCGCTTTTATTTTATTTTAATTGGGCTTGTTGAGTTGTGCCCTCAGCAGAACCTCTGTACTTCTTTGTGAGACTTGGGTGTGTGTGTGGACTAGTCCGTGTATGTGTGTTCTCTGACGGTTTGCTTTATTTATAAAGCGGGGCGAAAGCCTTTTTCGGTAGGTCTAGCCTGGGTGTGTATATGTGATTGATCAGAGTAATTGGCACCAGGGCAGAATAAGTCGGATTAGAAAAGGTCATCTATCACGCTACTAGCAGAGTTGAGTGCAAGCTAGTACATGGTGGAGTGAATGAAGTCTAGGCCAGACCATTGGAATAATCCAAATCTTGTTGTGGTTGCAACCGTCTCGCCAAAGAAGGCAGGTCAGAGAGGGGTTTGGGCCGGGGTGCTCCATGTGGTCGGTAGTTACTAGAGTCACATACTAGTCCCGATCCCGTCAATATAAAACCCCGATGGAGCCATCTCACTCACTCAACCACACAAGCAACGACGGAGCTATGTGGTGCATATTCAGGCCCAGGCACGGCCCAGTTAGTAAACGGGCCGGCACGTTGGCCCGTTTAGCATGGTGGGCCGCATATTTTCAGCCTGTTATTTGACGCACTGAGCGTTTTTAGCCTATTTTTACATGTTGGGCCATATATAGATGTATAAAAAAAATAAAAAACTTAATCGGGCTGTGCCGTGCCGGCCCGCGTGCTCAGCCTCCAGGCCCAGGCACGGCCCAGGGCGCGTGCCGGGCCCGGATCGTTTAGCCCGTGCCGTGCCTGGCCCAAGGCGGGCCATGCCGGTGTGCTCATGGGCCGACCCCCAAAAAATGTCCCATTTGGCTAGCTATAATGTGGTGGAGTGGGGGCAGTGCCCCCCTCCACCCACCCCAGCCCTGGAGATGGGCGCCTGTCCTGCGGTCACAGGATCTTCAGCATGCCCTAGCGTTTTGGTTGCACGTCCAGCTTACGAACCAGGCACACAAGCTACGGGTCAAGCTTGAATTTCGATGTGATAACATGTACTTATCAGGGTTCTGGAACCGTGTTGGTGGCTGGTTCGCCTTCGCGATCAAGGAGGCTGCTTTTTGCCTAGCTCGACTTTTTGGAAAGGGCATTACCACAAAGGCCTGGGCTACGTCGGCCTCAACAGCACCCTGGCATTCACGCACATGAACACTCTGGCCAACTTTTGGCCAAGGTACGCGGAAGATACAAGCCTCTGAGACTGCAAAGGCTGTATCTCACTTATCGCAAGTCTTCCTTCATTCTTGCCTGAAGTGTCTACAGTTGAGAGCCGATCCATTCGCGCATACGTAAAATGAGTAGACAAGAGAAAAAGGAGTGCATCACTACTAGACACTAGGCCACCATCTAATTCGTGTCAACATAGTAGTTCGCGGCCTTGTTAAAGAAAAAGAACCGGTTTTTCAATGGTTTTCCGGTTTTATTCTTCTTTTTTCATCGGTTTTTCTTTGTTTCTTTCTGTGTTATTACTAGGTTTTTTTCACTTTTTTTCTTTTTTCTTTGATTTTATTTTTTCCTCATTTTTCAAAGCTTTTCTTTTGTTTTCATACGGGTTTTCATTATTTTTCTATACAAATTTTGGTACATATCTAATATATTTTTCTACGACATGTTTAATATTTTCAAATACAACATTAACATTTATAGAATACATGGTCAACATTTTTTCTATGCACATTTAACATTTTCCAGATGCATGATTAATACTTTCCAAATACTAGATTGGCATTTTTTAAATACATGAAAAATATTTGTTTATACACATTTTACATTTTTTTCAAATCCTTGATTAAAAAATTTCAGATACAAGTTTTACATTTATTAAATACATGGTCAACAGTTTTTTTACACATTTAACATTTTTTAAATGCTTGATTAACATTTTTCAAATATAAGTTTAATAATTTTTTATACATGGTCAACATTTTTCTATACACATCTAACATTTTTCCGATGTTTGATTAACATTTTTCTCAAATACTTGTTTAACATTTTTTTTCAAATGCTTGGATTACCATTTTTTCAATACATGATCAACTTTTTTCCCACACATAACATATTTTTGTATACATTTTTCGTAACCATGAGAAATATTTTTCTACATACATTTAATTTTTTTTCTTGCTTGATTAACTCTTTCCAAATACTAGATTGACATTTTATTAATACATGGACAACAATTTTTCTATCCACAGTTAATATATTTTTCAACTGCTTGATTAACATTTTTCAATTACAAGTTTAACATTTTCTTAATGCATGGACAACATGTTTTTTACACACTTAACATTTTTCAAATGATTAATTAACATTTTTCAAATGATTAATTAACATTTTTCAAATACAAGTTTAACTTTTTTTAATACATTGTCAACATTTTTCAATACACATTTAACATTTATTCAAATGTTTGATTAACATTTTCTCAAATACTTGCTTAACAATTTTTCAAATGCTTGGGTTAACATTTTTTAAATACATGATAAATGTTTTTCACACACATTATGTATTTTTTGTATACATTTTTCTTACACATGAGAAATATTTTTCTATGTACATGTAACATTTTTTAGATGCTTGGTTAACATTAAAAAACTATTTAAAGAGTTTTCATAATATATTATTTAGAATATTTGGAAGTATAAACTAAACTAGAAAAGCACTTGCTTTTTATTTTGGAAATATTAAAGTGTTTTCCACATATGTTTTTTGTTTTCTTTGTTTTTTCTTCAGTCCCTTCAGTTTTTTGTTTTTTTCTCATTTTCTTTCCTTTTCTTTTGTTTTCTCTCGGAGTTTCATTGCTTTTCTATACACATTTTTGGTATATGTCAAATACATGTTTGTAATAACGTTTAGTATTTTAAAATATAAGATTAACATTTATTGAACATACACTTAACATTTTTCTGAATCTTGATTAACATTTTTCAAATACCAGATTAAAATAAATTATACATGATCAATATTTTTGCATACACATTTTACATTTTTTCAAATACAAGTTTTGCATTTATTCAATACATGGTCAATATTTTTTCTATGTACATTTAACATTTTTTCACATGCTTCGTTAACACTTTCCGAATAGTAGATTGACATTTTATTAATCCATGGTCAACATTTTTTTATACACATTTAACATTTTTTTCCTTTGATTAACATTTTTCAAACAGGTTAAACATATTCTGAATTCATGGTCAACATTTTCTTAAACACATTTCATACATTTCAAATGTTTGATTAACATTTTTCACATACAAGCTTAACATTTTTTTAATACACGGTCGAAGATTTTCAATACACATTTAACATGTTTTTAAATAATTTTTAACATTTTTTCAAATGCTTGGATTAACATTTTTCAAATACACGATCAACTTTTTTCACACGCATTATATATTTTTTGTATCCATTCTTTGTACACATGAGAAACATTTTCTCTATGCTCATTTATATTTTTCAAATGTTTAACATTCTTTTGAAATGTTTTAGGTAAAGTATTTTTGTAATATATTTATTTATAATATATGGAAGTATAAATGAAAGTAAAAAAGGAAAACATAATACCTGAAAACCAAATAAAAAACAAGGCAATGGCCTCTCGCGCACTGGGCTGGCCCATACGCTCGCGCGACTGCATGGAGCTTCAGCGGGTCAAAAGGTTTCCTCGCTATAAGCAAGGTATAGGCGCACCCCTCCCAGAGGCTTCCCTACATCCGCCGAGCCGTCTCTGAGATGTGGGAGCAACTAACCAAGGGTTACCCCTTGCGGGAGGCCTGCAAGGGTCATTTTTGGTAGGCTGAGACCACGTCAATTGGCTCACTCTAAGTCACTGTCACCGTGTGCTGGGCGTTCCCTTGAGATTTTTTTAATTTTATATTGATGTACGCGTTTTCGGGTTTTAGATATTTTCTATTGCTTTCCCTAAGTTTGAAGGAAAAGAGTTGGAAAAAAATAGCATGGAAAATATTGTTTTTCCACAAGAGGCACATATTTGCTTCTGGGAGAGGCATGACATTTTTTTTCTTCTGTGAGATGCACTGATTTGCTTCTCGTGGACATCGGTGCCTATTTCTACACGACAGACGCCTAATTAATCGCCTACCCAATACAAATAAATACCAGTTTTTAAGAAAAGCCTGATTTATTTCTCTAAGTACCTCCCCTAAGCACTTTGCATTGTACAAGGCCTTAGGTTGGCTAAATTTTCTTGGGTCGATGAGGTGAAACCGTACGTCTCCTAATAAACGATGTCAAAAAATGAATAAAGTCATGGGTTTTGTTTACAAACAAAAACGCTTCAGGCTTAGTCGAGCAACCGGAGCCGTTGGATCCTGACGTGAGCTTCGATGTTGACCGTCCGTTAACTGAAGAAGAGTGGAACGCCTGTAACTAACTGACGAAGGTGACACCAGGAGGAGCAGAGTGGCCTGTGGCCTGACACTTCCAACCGTCGTCGCGCGCGTCTCCGGTGAACTTGTTGCTTGGCCGGAGAGAGACGGCCGGGCAAGACCATGACGCGCGAACGGGCGGCGTCGATGTCTCTGGCCGGCCTCACGCCCGCGGTGCCAATGAGGAGGTGGATGGGGATGACTGCACCGGAGACAACGGGAACCGATGACGGATCCCATCCCATTGATCCCATGTTGCTGCTGCAAGCTTGTGTCCGCCATCGATCTCAGCCTCGACCCTCGAGGCCATGGCGGCGGCTCCCATGATGACGGGCTTCTTCCCCCAGCTGCTGCTCCGTGGCGCAGTAAGATCTCCTCTCCTCCTTCCGCGTGTATACACGCCTCCAAGGTATGATGAAATGCCCCTCCCTATGGCCCTCAGTGTGAAAAACTGTTTTTTTTTACATAGTGTGAAAAATTGTTATGAACACGCGACTTCCTTCCAGTTGTCGTAAACGGTTCACACACAGAGTTTTGAAGCCTCTTGATCGGTCTTCCTTGTCTCAAAAACTACTCAATACTCAAAACCGGAGGGGGTATAAAACAGGTTCAGGACTTGAGGTTCCTGTCATGGGGACGGAGATGGGACCGGGTTTCTTTCATGGCAAAACCCCGCGGGTTGCCATCTTGATCAGTCTTTTAAGTGTGCTACGTGCACCCGTATCAACCTTGATAATTAATAAATCATGAAAGCTCTGCTGACTTGACCTCTCTTGATATTTTGCCGACTTCTCCTGATATTTTCATCTTGGCTCCTCTACCCACATGATTACTATGCTAGCAGAAGCAATCGGAACTCAGCTAGAGTTAGCAAAAACACTAGAGGCAGCTTAGGCAGGCTGGCAGGCAGAAGCTTAGCGCCATGACGTCGACCCCGTCGCAATCCCGGCTGAGTCCATTGCTAACTCTAAGACTACTACTTCTCCTTGCAGCAGCAGCAACCCAGCGGTTGATCCTGCAGGGCGGTGCTGGTGCTGAAGAGCAGGAGCAGCAGCGTCGACCCATCACGCTTGAGGGTTGCCAGGCCATGTGTGGCAACATCAGCATCCCCTTCCCGTTCGGCATAAAGCCTGGATGCTTCGTCAAGGGCTTCCAGGTCACCTGCAACGACTCATTCGACCCACCTCGCGTCTTCCTCTTCTACAACAGGACGGCAGTAACATACTGCTACAACGAGATGGGCGAGGGCGCGTACTCGGCGGGCATGTTGGAACCGACGCTGAAGAGGAGGTGGGAAGCACCGGTGGAACTCATGGACATATCGATTGCCAAGAGCGAGGCACGGGCGTACGGACTAGTGAGATCCGACTGCAGCACGAATGCGCTCGACCACCTGCTGAAGCTTCAGGTTACGTGGCTGCGTGAGCCATTCTACCTGTCGGAGAAGCGCAACGTTCTCAGCAGTGTCGGCTTCGGTGTCGAAGCTAGGATGGGCAGCGACTTACTGGGCTCGACGAGCTACGATACGACATGCTATTCAACAGTCGGGTAAGCCTCCGCTGCGCCATATATGTGCATTCTTTCGTTCGTCTTAAACTCTTAATACATATCCTTTGTGCATCTTATCGTACTATAAGAAAGAGGTAAAATTTACTCCTAAATACTAGGAATTACTCAATTGGGAGAGCCAGCAACGTTGCGAATTATTACTGAATGAGATTTTTGTGCCAGCCCTACCTGCGAGGTCGCCTTTTCAAAAGGAAGCATCCTCACCTCGTTTGGTGTGACATTCGAACCAGAGAATAACACTTTTTGGGAAAATTCTCCCTGCTCCTACGGCATGGTGGTGGAGAGCTCGTGGTACAACTTCTCTGAGGAGGACAGGCGCGGCTACGAGGTGCTATCCAACAAGTACTCGAGGGGTGTCCCCGTGGTGCTCGATTTCGCCTTTAGGGATGGTTCATGTCCGTATGCGGACGGCTCTGTCCGTCCAGGCTACAGGTGCGTCAACGGCAACAGCTCCTGTGTCAATGCAACCAGTGCCGAAGGCTATTTCTGCAAGTGCTGGGAACATTATGATGGCAACCCTTATATTCCTAATGGATGCCAAGGTATGTACACGATGAATTTACTTACATTTGTTGAATCCTGCGGACCGTTGCTCAAGCATTTTTGGTAGTATTTCTTTTACAATTGGCTACTAGATCAAGCCTACACATACTTAATCCTTTTCTCCTACACATACTTAATCCTTTTCTATCAGACATCAACGAGTGCGAGCTCCGGGAACAAAATACCGATCTCCGTGATTTGTATCCTTGTGATGGGATCTGTAAGAACAGGCTGGGAGGCTATGACTGTAGATGCAAACCCGGAATGAAAGGGGACGCCATAAAAGGAACATGTACGGAGAAATTCCCCCTAGCAGCAAAGGTGGTTGTGGGTAAAGCACTAATCTTTTTTATTCAGAAAATTTAAGAGTTTCATTATCTCTCTGCCTCTGCACGTTGGATGCACACAGCCACCATGATTTGTTAAACGCAGAGTACAATAGGTGGCCAGCATCGGCGTAACCATGACCACGAGAAATACAATGACAAAAAAGTACAATACTCAAAGTGATGTTTGCCTAATCTAGTCCACCAGCCTGTGTATTCTTGATGTTAGCTAAGTTGCACTTTAAATTTTCATATTCCTTCTTTTTGGGAGAAACGTTGCATGAGAGTTATTTTGGAGAATGTAGATACCAGAAACAAAAATAAATTGAATTCATCATTATGATGTAGTCAAAAAAATTGAAAGTTCGATTGTTGTTATGATTTTAAATAATTGAATTCGGTACTTCAAAATCAAATGTGCACATTTTTCTTGACTAATACCCCCCTCTATTCCTATTCTTATGGTGCATAACTTTTCCCACGACAATGTCTGAAACAGAGCACTTGTTTCTTAATGAATTGAGTTTGAGAATTAATGTAGAAATTACGCGTAGCAATAATTGTGAAGTCCTTTATCATCCAGGTTCTGGGTTGCCGATAATGATAAATTCAGTATGTACTTCCTGTAGCTGTAGCTTCAGTTTCATCTCATAAGTCTTATATACTCCCTCTGTCCAGAAACAAGTGTCGTTGACTTAGTACAACTTTGCACTAAAGGGGACACTTATTTTAGGACGAGGGAGTACTACTTTAGAAAAATCAGGTTACTTACTAGTTATGTAATTATTTACTTAGTGATTATGCAGAAATAGCATGTCAATTTAATTGAACATTCTATCATGTAAGTGTAATGCTATCTTGGTAACTGTATATATGAAGATCTGAACATGAGTAAACTTAAAGCTTGACTACTTTGCACTTTATCAGGCCTCGCTGCCATGATTGTTGTCTCTGTCCTCATGGTTATGTTCCATCAACTCCTAAAATTCAAAAGGTTCTATGAACAAAATGGTGGTCCGGTACTAAAAGGTGTAAAGAACATAAGGATTTATACAAGGAAACAAATTAAACAAATGACAAATAACTACAGGCGTGTAATTGGAGAGGGCCACTTTGGTAAGGTTTATCTTGGGACTCTCAAAGACAAAAAACATGTTGCTATAAAGAAGTCCATCAAGGTTGACAAGCACATGAAGCAGGAGTTCACCGATGAGGTTATAATCCAATCTGCAATGAGGCACAAGAACATTGTTATGCTCATAGGCTGCTGCTTACAGCTGGACGTTCCCATGTTGGTGTACGAGTTTGTAGCGAGAGGGAGTCTGTATGATGTCCTCTTCAAGTGCAAAGATAAGATTCTAGTGGGCACACGACTGAGGATTGCTGTCGGGTCAGCCGAAGGCTTGACATACATGCATTCAGCAGGGGAGAGCACAATCCGTCATGGTGATGTTAAATCTGCCAATATCCTTCTCGACGAAAAGTTCACCCCAAAGATTTCAGACTTTGGGACATCAAAGCTACTCGCGAGAGGAAAAGCCGAGATGACAGAACATGTCATTGGGGACATGAGCTACATAGATCCAGTATATATGGAGCAAGGGATCGTCACACAGAAGAGCGATGTCTACGGCTTTGGAGTTGTCCTCATAGAGCTTATCACAAGGAGGCCTGCAACATATGATGCTGAGCGGAGCTATGTTGCAAACTTTGTTGAAGCTTGTCTAGCAAAAAGAGCAAGAAACTTTATTGATAACGATGTTACAAGTGAGGCGGATATTGATCTCTTGGAAATGGTTAGCAGGGTCGCCGTGGATTGTCTCAAGCCCAATCCAGAAGAACGACAAGATATGAAGCAAGTAGAGCACCGCCTCCTTGAGATTGTTGCACAGTCTGAAGATCATAGTCAGGAGAGGGACTACAAGGGAGATTTTAGTCTGGCACCAGATGATGTTGCTTTGCTTAAAGGCTTGGGAGAATAAATTATCCTCTACCAATGTTTGTACATTTTTTTTACTCAATTATGTAATGGTTTGATTGCGTTGAGGCATCAAGACATTAGACTATGTAGCAATTTTATTCATGTGACATTTTCCTTGGTGAAAGGAAATGTAGGATCTAATTGTTGTGGATTTATTATGAGGTATAAACAGACATGACAGCACTGTGTGCATCACAATGATGTAGAGGTAAGGGTCACCCCGTTTTCGACAAAAACAGACACGCCACCTCACCATTGATTTTGTATGTGAAATTCCTTTGGTCTAAAGCTTAAGGATGCCCTGCTGAAGCAAATTTGATGACCATGGCCCACAGGTCAGTTCCAATGTGGCCAGCAGGTGTCGTGCCAAGTCACCATTTATGCGGCCATCTCATCGTTCCAGCTCACTAGCCAACTCCAGGTATTATGGAATAATAAGTGTGCCAAGTAGAATAATAAGTGTGCCGGCCCAAAATTCAGAGGAGCGCTCGTCCTCGCCTGGTCACGGTATCTTGTACCGTCCTTTCTCATATGGATCCGACACAGTGTAGTCACAACGGTACGTGCGGCAGAGCCTGATTTAATGGCGCTCCAAGTTGGCTCACATCCCCCAGTAACGTCGTCACTCGGTGCTCCGTCATGTACCCGCGGCCAGCGTTTCTACAAGTGCATGAATCACAACGTAAGCAATCTATAATTTCAGTTCATGGACTATTTTTTTGGGACTTTCAATCCCATTCAGCCACTTAGTTGCTTGCATTTTTGTTCCTGACGAAGCATCGGCGGAGTCAAACGCGGGCCACTTAGCGCCCATGGCGGCTGTTTGGGTCAGCGGTTCGGGACTACGTACTGCTACTGTAATGACATGCGCACGCACCTGATCACTGATCGCACGAGATGGAGCTGGACGACGATTTGTGTTTCTTCTAAATTTGCCATCTGCAGCCTACCATATTGTCTAAACTTGGCATTATCTAGAGAACATTATTTTTGGGTCTTTTACATCTGTGTCCCTAACTCGAACCCACTACTCACATTTGCCTCTAATTCAAAAGTCTGCTCAAAAATGCCCCTCCGCCGTTACGTGCCCTTACAGAAATGCCCTTTTACGCCGTTATCGTCCGGTCAAAGCCGGTCAAAGGGCATTGACCGGCCCCAAAAAAATAGCAAAAAAAATCTAAAAAATCTGAAAATTTGTGAGATCAAAGATACTCAGGTTCGCAAGGTGCGTGCAATTTTTCGTGCTGTTTGGGCATTCCAGGAGCTCGTGTCAAAGGAAAAACAGTAAATATGTAAGCCTGTGAACAGTAAATTCAAAAAAATAGTAAGAAAATTTAAAAAAATATGAAATTTTTTGGCATCAAAGAGGCTATGGTCTAAAAGCTGCATGCCAATTTTTGTTGTGTTTGGACATTGGAGGGGCTTGTGGAGAAAAAAACAAAATCTGGCCCGGGAAAAAACTTGGGAAAAAATGACTATTTTGTTTTTTCTTGCGAGAGCTCCTCGCAAGTCATTTGATCACAAAAACTTGCAAGCACCTTGTGCACCCAAGCCTCTTTGATGCCAAAAAATTTCATATTTTTTTGAATTTTCTTGCTATTTTATTTCAAATTTACTGTTCACAAGCGTGCATATTAACTGTTTTTCCTCGCCACGAGCTCCTGGAATGTCCAAATAGCACAAAAATTTGCACGCACCTTGCGCACATGAGTATCTTCGATCTCACAAAATTCTAGATTTTTTTAAATTTTTTTGCTATTTTTTTCAGGACGGTCAAAGTTGTTTGACCGGACGGTAACGGCGCAGAAGGGCTTTTCTGTAAGGGCACCTAACGGCGGAGGGGCAAATTTGAGCAGGCTTTCGAATTAGGGGTATATCTGATTAGGTGGTTCGAGTTAGGGACAGAAATGCAAATGGCTCATTATTTTTCTTACAGTTGCCATCGGACCATGCCAATTCCTAATTTTATATAATTCATGTTTTTTTGGCACTGTACCATGGCAACTTAAATATATATCGCCATGACAAATTAAATCACATGCTAGTTATTATTTTAGAGCATGGAAATTTTATTAATTACAGCATTGGCATTTATTTGTATTTGGATCATAGCAATTTGACCATTTATGTTTTGGGGCCATGGCAATTTTTTAATTGGTTCTTTCTTTTTTGGAACATAATTTTGTTAACATTTGCCATGTGACCAATACAAACTTTTCCTATATTTGTCATATGACGATAATACTATCATTTTTTCCTCTATATGCATTTTTTTAGTATTTGAACCATGGCAAATTTATTGTATACTAGGTGATTTCCCTGCGCGTTGCGGCGGAAATTTGAATATTAATTTCAGATGTATTATGTATGAAGAAAATAATCTAAATCAAGAGCTACTGCTCTTTAATGTAGAAATATTTCATACTTTACCCGCACTATGTGTAAACAAAGAGTATGCATGTGGTTTGCATGAGGATGCAAAATAGTGTTAGTGGATGCTGACATGGCACACTTGCTAGGGGTGAAAGGCCGCATGTTGAGAGAATTAGACTTAGTCGGGACCAATTATTTAAGAATAGTAGATACCATGGCAATTTATTGAACGTAGCATGGCAAATTTATATTGCATATAGGTGGAGTTTTTCCTAACATCATGGCTATTTTCTCTCTACTTTCATATATGAAATCTTTTAAAACATAATTATATTTGCAGCTTCAAGATGCACTACCACATGCCAACTTCATAAATTTTTTGCCTATTTTTTAAAACATGCATGGTAAATTCTACAACTTTTCATAAACTAAATTTTATACATTTTTGTCATGGCAAAAACCTACAACTTCATAAACTACTTTGTAGGTTCGATTTGCTTTGTTTTTTATGCATTATGGTATACAAAGTTTATACTTTATGTCATGGCAAAATGTTATACTCTACAACATGGCGAATTTGTGTGCGTGTTTTTTGTTACACGCAAATTTTCTATGCTGTACGGTATGGCAAATTCATAATATATAACATGGCAATTTTTTTGCCCGAATCCAGGCGCGCAAGACGCGCTCATTGGAATCTAGCTACTGAACATCATGGTGAGGTACGTCTTGAGCAAACGTTCCTTGCCTATTTTTAATAATTGAATGAACGATCCTTGCTGAGGGAAGCGTCGCGCTAATAAGGTACTCCCGCCGATTCTTTCTACCCCGCGTATAAGGTTTGTGTCAAGTCAAACTTTGTAAAGTCTGACCAATTTTCTATTTAAAAATATCAACAATTACAAAACCAAATATATATAATATGAAACTACATTTTCATAATGAATCTAATGACATTGATTTGGTATTGTAAGTGTTGATATTTTTTTTTCTATAAGTTTGGTCAAATTATAGATATTTTGACTTCAAACAAAATTTATATACAGACTAGAGTTAGTACCCTCGTGAGCGAACGATCCTAATTGACATCCTTAAATATTTCCATTACCCTCCTCATATGGGTTTTCATCGCCAAGTCGGACAACCTCCAGAGTATGTAATTGAACCATGTTTTCACAAAAAAAATGTAACTGAACCATGGGAAATATGATCGGTTTGCAAGTACATCAGGTATCTCGGAAGCACGTCTATGGCATCCTTGGTCCGCCGTTTTTTTTTTTTTGAGAATGGTCCACCGTTTCATTATATGTTTAGCAGGTAGTATTTGTGTGTTTTTTTAGTTGGAAGTATTTCTGTCAGCCCCAGCAAACGATGACCTGAATCCCCTCATCAAACAAAAAATGACCCGAATCCCGTATGGCAGTAGTCTTGCCGGTCCCGTACCCGGGGTCCATCTCCACGCCTTGCCGTCACGGCAATGCACCGCTCCGTTCCCTCGCCACGATGGCCCACTCCCGTCCGCAATAAGTGCTAACCCCATCACAACGTTCTGCTATTGGTCCACAAAACAGGATCACGCGAGCTCGTCCGCGCAATCGCCTCTCTCGTGTGCCGGCTCACTAGGCAACAGGGTTAGCTTTAGCTTTCTCCATAGTTCATTTCCCCCAAAAAAACACAATTTTTTGAATTGTTAGATCGTTAATGGGTTTAAACAGGATTAAACAGCACGTGACTCTAGAGGCAGAAGTTGAGAGGCGCATTAATGTGGGGTGAGTTGCCGCCGCCGATCACCAGAGAAGTGATAGCCCTGTAGCGCGGATGAAGAACAGTGGTTTAAGATAGAAGGAGTGAGGAGGGGGCCGATGACAAGGCAAGAGAGAGGGCGCCACATGGAAGAAGAAAAATGATTCCATGTCTAACTGAACGGTGCTATCTTTCCTAAGAGAAGAACTGACACTGCTACCACTTAGTTTTTGGGCTATTGGTTGCTTGCATTCACTGTTTGGGCCGCCTCGCATGGACTTTAAAGCACCTCCTAGCTAGGCCCACTAGGAATGGCCGAATCGGCTGTTTCCAATGAGCCAGACTCGAGCGATATAAGCCACTCAAATTCATTTGTGATGAGCTAAATGGCTGCCGCCGCGCCCATAGGGACGACGCCCTGAGCCGGTGATGGTTCTGTCTAGAAATTGTCATGGACTTCTATTTTGGTAGAACATATAGTATGACGCTGTCTCCATAACTGATATGTTTCCTACTGTAGACATGAACAATATTAAACCTCTATATATATAGTGTAGTAGTATGTTGTATAAAGAACACCGGCCCACATATAGTATGGGATCGAAAATGACGATGGCTATGCTGAATTAGCGTGCAACAATGCTGCTGCTTCTAATCAGTATTTCTCTTATCTTTGGAAAGATAGCATTGATGAGCTACACAAGGAAATTTGATTTTTTTAACATTTTCGAAAACAGGAACAAAATTAGAAATTTTAAACATTTTCGAAAACAGGACCATTCTCTAAATCTCCAAACAATTTTTGAGTTAGTGAAAGATTTTCTGAAAATGTGAACATATTTTTAAAACTGCAAATATTTTTTCTCTTTCTGAATAATTTCATTCAAACATTTTTGAAAAGGGAACAAAATTTGTAATTTCTAATATTTACTTAAAATGGAAAAAATATATTTGAAATTCCAACCATTTTTTCAAAAAATAAATTATTATTTTAAATTAGGAGGGTATGAAAAAAGAAAAGAAAAAGAAACAAGAAAGAAAAAAGAAAAAAGAAAAAAGAGAAATGAAAACCAGTAAAAAGAGACAAACAAAAAGAAAACCAACACAGTAACCCTTTTTAGAAGGTTCCTAAAACCGATAGAAACCTGAATAGAAAAACCTACCTAGGCTAGCTAAAAAGCATCTATTTGACGCAAGGCATGTCAAATATGAAATCCGCAATTAAGGGACTAGTTGGACACTGGACCTATATGTCGCCCATACTGATTTCTATTACGGCTCGCCCTGGCGGTATTTGGGTGGGCTCAATACTGTAGCTGGACGCGATAATTTTGCCCTGTATTTTGTGGGGGGTTTCATGTTTTGCGTTACTTTTCTTAAAGTTTTAATCAGTTTTTTATGATTTTTCTTATTTTATTATCATTTTTTCTTCTGATTTATTTGCGTTTCACACATTTTTTTCTTTTTCATTACTTTTTCTTACTTTCGACAAAGGTCTGATTTTTCATACATATCGTATATGTTTTGTATACATTACGACTATTTTTTACATGTTAACTTTTTTTTAAATCTATGTTTTTTATCTCAAAGTTTTTTCACCTTCTACATTTTTCGGAGGCATCTAAAACATTGTTATATACGTTTACATTTTTAGATGCGTGATTAAAAAATTTGAAATAGTTGTATTGAACTTTGTTTCTGAATAAATGTTAAGCAATTTTTAAGTACATGTTGACACATGTTTTTGGTTTGATATGAAAGTTTTTTTAACAATGCAAACATTTTATGAATAATGCATAAATATATTTTAAAATTTTCACAAATATTTTGTTCGAAACAAATGAACATTATTTAAATTGTATAAAACATTTTTAAAACGTCGTGAAACATTTTTTAGAAACATTTGAACATTTTTGAAACGTAAAATGTATATTTTTTGAATTGTATAGACATTTTGAAAAATTGAGCGAAAAAAATTTAGACTGCGTTTACATTTTAGAAATGTGATGAACACTTAAAAATCAAACCAAATTTCCCCTCACAATATACGTATTTTATATCAAAATTTAAAATAAAAGAATGTGCAGTGAATATTTTATTACCTTTTAGAGTGACATCGACACGATGTTACCACAAGGTTACTGGGCCGAACCACTACCAGCTCCATGTAGGTGATGTGGTCTTCTGTCTGGTTTAAAGCGAGACATAGACTCACCCCTAGTTGGATTGCTTCGTCGCAACCTGGGTTGGATGAACCGCCTCTCACTCTCCTAACAAATATAATTTCTAAAAAAAAACTCCTCACAACTATATGTGTTGACTATAACTTGCAACTGATGCATTTTTTAAATCATCTTCATTGCATGCCATAGAAATTACAACCCTCTCGGATACTCATGATGTTAGCTTCTAGCAAAACAAACGATGTGATAATTGACCGTCCCATTTTAGCGGCAGTAGTGTACACAACGTTTTGGTTGTAGGAACTTCCTAGAAGATTTAGGACTATTTTTTTACCAGTTTGGCAACCTTCTGGAAAGATCAAGTCTGGTTTTTTCTATATACTTTTTAATTTATTTTTCTTTATGGTTTCACTTCTAAAAATTATTTGGAAACATAAAAAATGTTCACTATTTCATAAAAACCTTTTTTTAATGTTCGCAATTGCTAAAATGCTCGTCTTTTTTTAAAGAAAGAGTACGTTTTTAAAAAAAATCAGAAATTTTCCAAAAGAACTATGTACATTTTTTAAAATATCCTTTTTTCCACAATTAAAAAATGATTGCGTGTTATAAAATGTTTGTGGTTCATACAATGTTCATGTTTTATAAACTATTCACACTTTCAAAAAATATTCATGTTTTTTTTCAACCAAAACTTTCAAAAAAAATACTTGTTTTTTTCATAGGAATGTACACTTTTTTCTGGAAAACAAAAAAATTTCTAGTTGCGACAACAATGGCTCAGTCTTTGGACATCATAGCTGGTCAACAAGCATAATGGTTTCTGCCCTCAGATTAACATACAATGTGCAACAATTTATTTAGGTGTAGATGGCTAGGACAAGTCCCCGAGAACTAATTTGCAAATGATTCCACCATGACTGTCATCGGAAGGGTAAAATATATACCATCATGTTTCCTTACATATTATGAAAATAAAAAAGAATAAAAAACACAAGAAGTGTATGAACTTTACATGTTAGAACCCTAGTCCATCGCTTGTCAATGGAGCAAGCCGATATGGCAGATCTTATCACCTAGAGCATGCTTGTATAATGTGCTCAGTTTTACCTTTAGTGGTGTCCATGTGCTTAGTTTTATCCTCAGATGTGAACTGTGCTCGGTTTTGTCCCTAGTCCATGCGCAGCTACTATGACGAGGCCAAACGGCCAGATTTTAGCCCATTCCGTCTGTCGGCGTTAGTGGTTATGGGTCCAAAGCTTACACGTGGGACCGTGTGGACGTGGGTCCAGAACTAACATGTGAGCCCGTGCAACAAAATCCTTAAATCATTCGTAGGGTTCTAGCCGGCCAAATCGACGCCCACTCTACCCATCCACCGGCCGACCCAATCAATCGGCTCAGTCTTTGGATCGGGGCCATCCACCCAATCTCTAGCGATAGAGGGAGCTATACGTGTGAGGGAAACTCATCCGGCCATCCGTCCAACGACTTGGCATGTTCCGCCGGAACGAGATTGCAGTGAGCAAGCTTGCCTGTGTTATTTGCTCTGCCAGTGTGCACTTAACGTTGGTGGTGACTGCCGTGCGGTTGCCGTTCTCCCTTTTTCTTTATTCGATCTACTTGCTTCCTAATTGTTTCTGCGCCCTTGGTCATCCAATTGAAAATTAGATAACAACACACCCCACCAAAAAAGATAACGATACTGATGTTTACTTAATTTTCTTTGTAAGATAAACATGATTCTTAATACAGAGTTGATTCTTTTATTTTCAGAGCTAATAATAATTTGAAACCAATCAACTATTTATTAATTTTATAAGCTTTACAACTTCTGCATGTTATGAGAAGATTGTGGACAATATGCTTCTAGTTTTCATTTTAGCTCATCCTTCTCCGATCTCATGCAGACCAATCTTGCCATGCCTTAAGCTTTTTTTTGAACACCCACTTACATCCCAGTGGTTTGCAACCATAAGGACGGTCAGTGATCTCCCATGTCCCGTTAGCCATGATGGAATCCATCTCGCTACGGACCGCATCCTTCCAGTAGTCAGCTTCTGGAGAGGCATACGCTTCTGAAATAGAAGTGGGAGTATCATCCACGAGGTACACGAAGAAATCATCACCAAAGGTCTTTGGGGTCCTTTGTCTCTTGCCCCTACCAAGGGTTTCCTCGTCATCCTCCTCAGGATTTTCATCATGTGTTTGTTCATAATATTTCATAGGGATGGCAGGTTCAGGAGTTTTCTCAGATTCCTGTCTAGAAGTGCTTTGCATATCTCTCATAGGAAAAATATCCTTAAAGAATGTAGCATCCTTAGACTCCATAATTATACCGACCTTCTGGTCAGGTACCTCAGATTTCACTACTAGAAATCTATAGCCAACGCTGTTCTTAGCGTAGCCCAAATTAACGCAGTCCACGGTCTTGAGTCCAAGCTTACGCTTTTGGGGGATCGGCACGTTGACTTTCGCCAAACAGCCCCAAGTGCGCAAGTACGAGTGTCGTCCTTCTCTTTGCCCATTTCTCATAGGGAGTGATCTCATTATCCTTTGTCGGAACTTTATTCAGGACATGACATGCCGTCAATATAGCCTCCCCCACCATGCCTTGGATAAACCTGATGTATCTAACATGGCGTTAACCAAATCAGTTAGAGTACGGTTTTTCCGCTCGGCAACCCTGTTTGACTGGGGTGAATAGGGAGGCGTCCTCTCATGAATAATGCCGTGTTCCGCACAGAAGGAATCAAACTCACTCGAGAAGTACTCTCCACCATGATCTGACCGGACTCGTTTAATTTTCTTTTCAAGTTGATTTTCAACTTCTGCCTTATAGATTTTAAAGTAGTGTAGAGCCTCATCTTTAGTATTTAACAGATACACATAGCAATATCTAGTGGAATCATCTATCAATGTCATGAAGTATCTCTTTCCACCTTTAGTCAACACACCATTCATCTC
>NW_024117766.1:0-10144 GCF_003073215.2 Triticum urartu | reverse complement strand
GTCTTCGGTGCCGTGGTGGCGCAAGTGGGTGGTCGGTTTGGTGGCAGGCTCTGGAGCACCCGAGGTGAAGGTTGGGATCGGGGGAAACCCCTGTCGGCCTGTCCGACACCGACGCGGCGACGCTGATGGGTGCCGCCGGACCTTCCTGAAGGGTGTCGGGGGCGACCCTTCCTCTCGCCTAGTCGTGTATCGGGGGAAACCCTTGGCAGCAGCGTCGTCTTCGTCGCGGTCCTTCTTGAAGGTGTTGATTGGTACCGGTGCTTCGGAGCCTTGGAGCTTCGTGGGAGATCTTCGGTGGGCGCAGTGATCGTGAAGCTTCTTCGTTTCCGTCGATCCGTCGTTGTCGGCATTCTTTTCTCTTGTTATTTCTCTTTCGTTTCTTTTAGTGTGATTGTGCTGTTTTCGCCCCAGCACCTATCCTTTGATGTATCGGTTGGTTGCTTTGGAATACAAAGCGGGGGAAAACCCTTTTTCTTGCAACGGCGGCCCCCTTGACCATCCACCGACACGAGGAAAACCCAGCAGCGCCGCAACAAAACAAGGGCATCAGGGGAGCAAAGGAGTAGGCATCGTGCGAACGAAAGAAGACAAGGCAGCCACGTCAAGGGGATGCTGCAATTGCAACGGCTCAGACAGCTTCGACTGCTCAGCATCATCGTCGGACGGCGCATACTCTTGTCTGTGGCAACTACATCAATAAAACCAGCTGACATAGACCCTGAAAAAAATAACAGCTCACATTGACGCTCTATATTAGCCAAAATCCTGGGGAGTCCAAACGTGAACTGCGACAGTTCGAAAAACTGAAGGACCAGAAATGAACTTGGGGCAAAATTCAGGGTCCAAAAGTGGACTTTGTTGATCCAATAATGATCTAAGCTGCATCCACAACGTGTGTTATACTAAGAGATCTTTTTAGTTGATTTATATCTTGAAATTCAATCCTTGGTAAATATACCTCGCGTGACTCTGAACGGGTATGGCACACCACAGGCGTAATAGGAGAAACAGCCAACCAAAAATGCACGCGAGGACAAATCAAGAGCGTATCAGACTCATAATCCCATTATCACAAGTTGCCATGTAACCCTAACAAATCAACAAAAAGCGCACTAAAATAAGCTGCGCCCTTACTTGATTATGCAAGCACTTGTCTCTTGTCGACACAACAAACTAAAACACAGCAAAGGGCAGAAGAACAGTAAAATTAAGCTACAACAGGAACCTTCCAAGTGTTCAGCTTTGCTCTTCCTCAGCGCCCGCTGCCTCCCTCTCCTCTGCAGCGGCAGCCATCAGTTCATCGAATTTCTCCGTCTTGCCAATCAATATTTCGATCTGCCCAGTACAGGTTATGAGAGTAAGGAAAAACAGTCATGTGGATAAATCTTGGTAAGTACTGTCCGTCTGTCATCCGAAGAACACTAACCTTGGCCTTCTGGATAGGGCGGTTCCTTGTATCATCTTTGACATCAACAGTAGATGTCATTATTTCTGCAAGTAATTTCGACCAAGTTAAGAGACTGAAAAGAAGACATAATCGAGCAGAATAATGAGAAACAAGACTCACTCTTCTCAACAGCAAGGCCGTTATTTTTTAGAATTTCCGCAACAGTCACCACAGTTGCAATAGCTGAAAGGACAAAGTTAAAAATAGTTTCATCACGACAAAAAAAGGAATGTAGATAAATAACAGAGGTCCGACAGTAACAAAGGGTCATGCTGACCAACAAAGAAAATAAACCAAGCATCCATACACAAGTGTTGAAGCATTATTATCATGAGTATATGACACATCCATGTAAATTTAACCTTACAAATAGTCTAACCAAAATTAATATCATATTAAGGTGCCTAAAACCACTGTAACCCAAGGCTTAAATAGCAACACACAGGTGCAAAAGCTGGCTACTAGACTTCAGCTACAACTGACAGCAGAACGCTATGATGCAGAAAATAACTTTTGGACAACAATGTCATCAGCAGTTTCTGATTTAATATGAGTATTACATGTCCAGAGCTAGATGACTGTTGGCAGGACATATTATTACATCAGCACAAACTTGCGCATACAAGCAATATTAATTTGATTATCAACGAGCAATGAAAACTGTTTTTAGTACTCTGTAACCCAGTGGATGAAGGCTCAGCTCACTCTGTTTTTAGTACTCCCTCCACCTCCATTTACATGAGGTCATCATTTCTCATGATCAAAATTTGACCATCATTTTGACAAATAATATGTTTGTCGTCTGTCACAAAAATTACACCGCTTGAAATTTTTAATACGAATGGAATGGTATAAATTTAATGACACATAGCCCAAGTTTTGTTAGTCAAACCAAAGGTCAAAGTTGAACCTAGAAATACATGAGCGACATGTAAATAGAGACAAAGGGAGTATCAATTGTCAGTTCTTTGCATGGTACTCCCTCCGTTCCGAATTACTTGTCGCAGGTATGAATGTATCTAGATGTATTTTAGTTCTAGATACATCCATTTCTGCGACGAGTAATTTAGAACGGAGGGAGTAGTACTTTATTCTTGAGACTGGTCTTTTGAGAACTTCCCAGAATAGTATAATTTACTTTTCCACAGCCTTTATGAACAGAATAGGCAAGTGTAATTCTTCCCACAACCAGGTGAGAGATCCAACTTCAAATTCTTATTAGTAAAAGTAACATAAAGTGCGGTATAAAGCTAAAGGGCTCAGACTGAGATGAAGGAAGAACATAAATTGTAGGCAAGCAAGAACTATGTGACATGAATGTAGACTTTTCCCCCCATTAAATGAGCTGCAACAACCTCAGTTAGCAGGAGTAATAAAATGCCACTCATGGACAAGCAGAAAGATACCCATCACAGTATACCAGGTCATCAAACATTTATATGCGCCTATGCATACGGCAAATCATTGCCAAAGTAACATAACAGAGGCCTAAACTGATACAAAAATACGCTTCGGCGAGTGAAGATTTACCCATGCCGAGGGCCGAGAGCTCCACCTCTTCGTGCAGCTGCATGTACCTCTGCACACAAACAGCGTCACAAACCAAATTAGTCTTGTTGATTTCATGGTAAATGTTAGCAGGACGCCCAAATCCAATCAAATCACTCGCAAAGATATCTCCTCGGCGGACCCCTCCTACGCAAAGAGGACAACCCTCTCTAGAGTTTAACCCCACAACAGATGTGCCCCTAAAACCCGGAAGAAATCCCCAACCAACGGCACGCTTCTCTCATCCACTCGTCCACAGGACTTGTTTCCCTACCTTGGCGAGGTTGACGTAGAAGAAGAGGGGCTTCTTGGTGTTGGAGACCTGGATGCGGTTCTTCTTGTGCCCCTCCGCTCCCGCCGTCGCCGCTGCTCCTTCCCCTATGGTAAGGTTGTTCACCGCCTCCGTCACCTCCTCCATGGCTGCCACCAAGGCCGCGCGAGAACAGCAACACTGGCTAGCTACGGGGACTTGAGGGGAGCACGAGTAGAGAGATTTCGGCGGCGACGGAGAGGGGAAGCCCTATCTCAGCTTCGGGGTTTTATATGGGGTAGGGTTACGGGGTTTGGGGCTGTTCCGTTTTTTCCCTCTTCCAGTCGGAGTCTGGCCCTAGCAAACCTTCGGTGAACAAGGGCTCAAATAGACCGTGTTCAGCTAGATTTTCCCCAGTTTTGTGTCGGACGCGATTCTGACGTTTCCCATCTTAACATTGCATTTTGTGTTGCATTTGTTATTATTATTTTTGAAATGGCCTAAGGTCATATATACTATCACACTCAAACTTCATCATGTGCCGGGCTGGGTCGGGTTTCAGACCGGGTTTGTGAAACTAGAAGACTAAGCCTGTCCCCAAGACCAAAGATAGCTATTTTCTTATGTCTGAGCCCTGCTTGAAAAGCAGCTTGAAGCCTGAAATCCTGATCTAACACTATTTTTTAGGCTACGCATTTGCAAGCCTGGCCGAAAATCAAAAAAAAAAAAACTCAAGCCCGGCTCGAATCCTCTTTCGTGTTGTAAAATGAAGCCCGGGCCCCCCGAGAGGCAAGTCCAAGTCGGGCTGCCCATAATCAAGTTTAATCACAAGTCCTTACAAACACACTTATATAGAAAAATAAAATTGCATTCAAAGCCTTGGGGAACATGTAGTTGTGAGTGGAGGGCATCTTATATTAGAATCAGTGGAAATGTAGTTGTTGATCAACAATAGTCAGTTTTTTCGATTCTGTCTTTGCAAAACGGACTGTAGAAACTTTAAGGCCCCATATGTTCGGAATGGATGTTTTCTGAGTAGGTACATATTTTTTACTATCATTTTTGTCTTGTATAATAAATGTCACACAATTTTTTATCCATTGTGTGATTATATTACTTACTAATCTAAACATGTTGCATCGGAGTACCCGATACTCCATATTGTATATCTTAGTGTCACTAGATCTAGCAAATCCAATGGGCTGGACGTATTTTATTTATTTTTGGGTATCTCCAAAGCACTAAGGATACTGACCTATTCTTGTAAATTCACAAATTTTGGACATCAATACTAGAGCTCGGGCACATCAACTCAATGGATCATGTTTCTAGGGACTATTTCTATTGTTCATGAGATTATGATGTTGCATAAATCAAATGTGTTTGTATTACTTAGATATGAAGGACCTCATGAATGGCGGAGTGTTGGAGCATAACCAAATATGAAGATGGAGGCAAACGCACAAGGAAAGGAATGAACATGAAAATTCAAGCACAAATATCAGGACTTTGGAGACAGCATATGCATAAATATGTATAGGTGTTGCAGCACTTTATCTTCGGGCTAGTCCCATATATTTTAAAATGTCACTCCAGGCAACTTTTAGAGTCCATAACCATTGAGAAAACCAAATATGGTTGGATTTGACCCTTATCATTGGGTTGACTGAACCACTAGCCCTTTCCTTCTTAAATACACCCTAGGCACCGTTTGTATTAGGGTTAGTTAAGAATTAACTATTGCTACAACTTTGTGAACTTTGTTTGTGTTCAATAACCAGGCCAAGACAGCTATCGGAACCATAAGTTTTTATCTATATACATAATATCTAGATTTCATATTATAGTTCTTGCTTTTTACTACCTCTGTTTTAAAATATAAAATGTTTTGGTAGTTTAAATTGAACTGTTAAAATGTCTTATATTTAGGAACGTGGGGTGCATTTAATTGCTTGCATGGATAAACCTTCTTGGTCTGGTTGATAATGCCCCGACATGATCAATAACCTCTCCGGAGTTGGCTTATAGACTACTAAGGTGTGTCGTCCTCGCATATGTTGTATCGAACCGTAGTTGACTCCACCCAAATTGCTTAAATATGTGTCCTACTAAAAGATTAGGACACCATGGTGCTATCATGTTTCATTAAATCATCATCCATATTACTCTCTCTATTCCAGAATATAAGGTGTATTGATTTTCCAGTTAGTCAAACTCATGTATATTTGACCAAGATTATAGAATAAACTATCGACGTGTACAATACAAAATAAATAAAATATAAAAGTATTTTGTGATGGATTTAATGATACATATTTGGTACTGTATGTATTGATTTTTTTTAAATGGCCAAACATGCACATGTTTGACTTTTGAAAATACCAATACACCTTATATTTTGGAACGGAGGGAGTATCTACCAATACAATGTGCTATGTTGCACATAAATAGACAAGTTATATAAAGAGAAATATCACTAATATCACTAAGTACATTGCCCCTAAATGTGCTAAGTATATTGCCCCTAAATCATTTTATCCCTTTGAGTTACACTAAAGTAGAGAAATAAACACTTCTGCAAGCCAAGTCTTGCGATAAGCTCACCGACTTGTTCACAAAGTCCTTACCAATTTCAAAAAGTAAAGATATGTTCATTGAAAATATGCGATGACTTTGATATTTGCAAAGGTTAGAGTGTCTCTTCGTGAATGGTAACCTATTCAAACATCCTATTTTATACTCTTTTACCTTTTTGAGTTTGTTTTCAAGGTTCCCATGAGAAATTTTTTGTACAGTAGTATCAACACAAGATTATATGTTATACCTCATATTTTCCCCACTCATGGGTTTAAAGGAAATATACAGAACACATTTATTATTCTTAAACTCACTTTTTTTTATTTAAGTTTTTTCTCATGTGAATTACCAAAGGAGACAATAATCATTGTATGTTATATCATTTTCCCTTTGGGCTTAAAGAAGTTTTAACATGTTAAATATAACCCAACTCATATTATCCCAAAAGTCTTTTACAATAACTTTTTCAAGATGAAACATATATATGAGGAGCAGCAACATACAAGGAGTGGTATTATTAATGGAGCTGCCAGGCAATTGCTACTCCATCCATACCATAGAATATGTTTTGGACAAGTCTTCGGTGACTAGAAATATCATTTTAATTATCTGGATTGAAACTTTCAAAGTCGCACATGTATATTTATCTTCTCCTTTTTTGCTAGAATATTGTAATTTCTTGGGTTTTACACATTTTAATACCAAATAATAGTCAAATTTTTATACCATGAAGAACATGAGAATGCCAAAGATGCCACTTATTTGTGATATGGAGGATAATTAACAACTACCACCTATAAACACCCGACATTATTCATTAAAAAGTGAGCGCAATTTTTTATCCATATCATATCACCTCGGCAAATGGCAAAAATTTACCTGATCACTGCCACCTATCAAGATCTTGGAAAACAAAACAAAATAAAATCATTTTCTCGATGATATTAAAGTACGGTTGAAGAATTGAGGGAAAAATAATGCCTCCTTGCCTACTAGGGCTGTTTATTATGCTGTCAAAAATACTAGGGTTGTTTACTAGGAACTAGATCATCGATGGCGCGCGTTGCCGCGCCTGTCCATTATGGCGATGGAATGCTAGGAATTTAGTGAATATATCAAAGCATAAAAATAAACGTAAATATATGTTTTTATCAAAAGTAACCATAATTCTAAAGTATATAAGGCTCTATAAAATGGTATTTTAACCAATCATGGTAAGAATATATGGCCTCTTCATTTCTAAAATAATAATTACATAGCATCCCAAAGATACGAATTAATGGTTCTTTCATAACCTCCACACTTGCACTCAAAGATTTTTTTTCTGGACTTCCTGATGGTTTTGTAAGCTGGTATCTTAACCACACACATCAGAAAAACCAAACCAAAAGATGAGAAGCATGGTTGAGTGAGAAACATCTGTAAGCAAGAACAAGTGCAAAGAATATTGTCACTAAAGAAGTATGAAGCTTCAGATGAAATGCATTAGAAAGTACATGTTAATATAAGGTATATATATAGAAATTTAGTGTACAAATAAACATAATGTAGGAAATATCGAAATGATTATGATTTATCCGTCATACTTACATGAGAGCAGGCACTATAGCTGGTCTCTTCCTCCTAGACTACATCGTTGTTGATGCCATCCTTCACATGAGGAATGCAGATGAGCTGAAGGCATGCATAGAGAAGTATTACTGCCTAAAAGGTTTTTCATTTAGCACACCATTGAGCATGTAGGTAAATAATCAAGTAAATTATCCCTTTTCACGAGTAGTTAGATAGTCAAACAGATTCATTTTCTGCACAACACATTTTCAGAAAATAGCGATGTTGTATAGAGTTGAGCAAACAAAGGGAATTAATGGAAATGCAAGAAAGAAGATTATTTAATAAGTGAACATGTAAGGATAGTCTTTACGAATCTCAGCATAAGCTTTAATGAAGTCCCACTCAAACTCATATGCTCCGTGTGTTTTTGAAGCAAACGGTGCAGCGTGCCACTGGCTAATCAACTCAAATGTTAAGTAAATCTAACAAATCATGTCAATCACTACAATACATTGTGATATGAGGATTTCATCTGTGAAGATACATTGGCTTTTATGCCTGCCTCAATTTATTGAAGTGATATGCTAGTAGGCAGTCCCAAAACTTATTTGTCTTTGAACTTAATTCATTACTGGAACAACGTGTGAAATGAAGCAAAGCAAGATTAGAACATTCGGTGTGGAAGATTGAAGATCAGGCAGGGTAATGGTACCTAATTTCGAACACATTTATTTCTTCACGGAGATCATGCGGCAAAGTTTCATTCATAGTAATCTGCTCGGCATCATCGAGTTTTTACCATCACCTCACGCCATCACGATAAGAGGGTGGTAGAACCAGGGGTCCTACCGGACCTACTCCGGAGGTTGTAGGGGAAGGATGGAGTGGGACGGGGCGATGATCGGGCGCGCCGGCGGCTGGGCACGCTGGCGGCGGAGGGAGATGGCGACGGCAGCTAGGGTTAGAGGCGGCTAGGGTTCCGGCTCCTCTGGGAGCCGGGCAATAGGGATAATAATATTCTTATTTCTTAATTCCAAAAAGAGTCTTACAACCTATATTTATAACCTAGATAACTTGCATAAGAATTAACCTAAGATAACTTGTGGGCTAAGATTGCCCGGTGGGCCTAGCTAAACCGACCATAACACTTCTCCCCGCCTGCACAAACAGCTCGTCCTCAAGCTGTAAGGTGGGGAAGCGCTTGCGGAACTCCTCGAGGCGATCAACCAGCGTTAAACACCTTCTCGACAGCTGGGGCGGCCAGGTCGGCAGCGACGGCGTCCTTCGGAATGTAGTCTGCAACCTCCAGGTAGAAGAGTCGTGGGCAGGCATGGCCGGGCGTGTAGGGCTCGTCGCACCAGCGGCCCGGGATGGTAACGCCTGCTGGATGGCCACCGCGCGGCGCTCGAACGTGCGGGCGTAGTACATGGCCGACTGGAGATCCTGGGGTCCCCGAAGCTCCACGTCCACGCGAATGTGATCCGGAAGTCCACCGACAAAGAGGTCGGCCCACTGTTGCGCCGTCATGCCCGACGCATGGCATGCCAGGCCCTGGAAATGGTCGGCGAAGTCCTGCACCGTGGAGGTGAAGGGAAGGCGGTCGAGCTCCGCCAGGAGGCTCCCGCGAACCGGAGGCCCAAAGCGAAGGAGGTAGAGCTCGCGGAAGCGCTCCCAAGGGGGCATGCTGCCCTCGTCCTGCTCGAGGGCGTAGTACCAGGTCTGGGTTGCACCGCGGAGGTGGTAGGATGCCAGCCAAGTGCGCTCCGACGCGAGCGTGCGCTGGCCACGGAAAAACTGCTCACACTGGTTGAGCCAGTTAAGCGGGTCCTCCATGCCGTCATAAGTGGCGAAATCGATCTTGGCGAACCGTGGCGGCGTCTGGGTCGGCACGCCATCGCCGATCGGCTCGGCGATGCGGAGCAGTGATGATGACGGCGCCCGGTCAATGGTGGGAAGGCCGTCGTAGGCCCTCGCGGAGCCAGACAAGGCCCCAGACTGCAGCGTGGGTACCGCTGGGTCCCCGGCCTCTGTGTAAACTGGCGGTGGCGACATCCCGGTTAGCTAGGCCGGGATCAGGGACGATGACGGCGAAAATCGGACCTGCTAGATCGGAAGTCCTCCCGATGTGGACTGGCCCAATCACTGATTACTGTGATGTTAGAGTTGTAATTTCTCTGATCTGTCATTCTGCTTTGCCGAGGAGCTACCCTGTTAGAGAAAAATACTGATTACCGCTTCGGTTATTTCTCTCTATGTTTGCACATTTAGCGATTCGACATCTAATCAAATGCAATTCAAGAGTACATTGCCGGTTCAGATTATCACATTTGATTATAGGTCCTTTTAAAGATTGTTTCCATGATCGACCCGACGTCAATGCTTCATATTGCAAATGATTGATTCACATGTTATGTTGTGGTTGCTACGAGTATCATCAAGTTATGTTGCCGTGATGCAATTGTGCTTGCTCAGAAATGCCATACTGCACTTGTCCACGGCATTCAGAAGTCTTGCTTTCATAACGCTAATACTGATCACAATGTGATGTTACAATTCTTATTTCTTATTTGCTCCGGAGGTTGTAGGGGAAGGATGGAGTGGGACGGGGCGATGATCGGGCGCGCCGGCGGCTGGGCGCCGTCGCGTTGGAGGAAGATGGCGGTGGTAGCTAGGGTTAGAGACGGCTAGGGTTCCGGCTCCTCTGTGAGCCGGGCAATAGGGATAATAATATTCTTATTGCTTAATTCCAAAAAGAGTCTTACAGCCTA
>NW_024117765.1:0-11190 GCF_003073215.2 Triticum urartu | reverse complement strand
TCCCTAGACGACACTAACATAGAGTCCACTCGACTGGTAGCAACCCCCTTGCCCAACATTTCTCATCTTAAGAGTTTGGAGCCACGCTCCCATATTCATCTCATACCGCAAGCACAGGGTACCAACGGTGTGTCCGGTGCCCTGTAAAGACAGTCATGGCCGCCCTACCTAGCAGGACCCCGTCCCGAGAGAGCGCAACAACAACTCTCTCGTCACTAGTAATGCGGGCTCCAAGCTAGTATCGGCCTAGGTAATCGATAATGCCCTTTCCCATATAAGGGTAGAGTGGTTGCGCATGTAAGGTTGGAATAACGGTTGCTACTTAAACCAATCCGTTTTGAAAACAACACACACACACTTGCCTCGGTACACCACTTCGTCATCAAGTGGTTACCCAACTCATTATCTCCCTCGGGCATAAGTGGCACCCGACGGGGGTTTGGAAAATTCTTCTGAAAACAATCTTGCTCCCATCACCATGCATATTACTGTCCCTTTTTGCGTAGCAACTACTTTAGCATCCTATCTACTCCCACCGGCATAACCCTCATAGGAGGATAGGGTCATGCATAATGCAAGTATCAACAAGGAAGTAATAAAGGTAACCCATCAAGGTGGTTACCACCTCATCATGATTCCGTTGCAAGAACAATATGGTGCTATATGACATGCATAAAAAGGGTTTCTTAGACATGGTCAAAGGGCTGCTTGCCTGGCTTAGCAAAGTCTTCTGAGTCTTCAAAGTCTTCTGGTCCAACTCCTTCGTCAGCAACGCAATCTATCATCGCAAAATAATAACGATAAAATAAGGCAATAATAAAACAAAAAAATAAAAGTGCTCAGAAAAATGTCAACTCATTTTTGTTAAATACTAGGGTTAAAACTAAGAAGGGGAAAATTCTTATTTCTGGATTTGGAGCTACAGAGACAGAGTAATGGATTTTCAAACAAGGATTTAATTGCTCAAATTTGAATTTAAATTTGAACAGCACAGAAAAGTTAGTTGGGCATGTATGAAAGTTATAGCATTAAATAAGTGGGATTTTTACAGGATTTTAGGAACTGGAATTATTGCATTGGGATTATTATTTAATCCTGTGGAATTTTTGGAAAAGGGATAGAAAAAGAAAAAAGAGAAAGGGCACTGTGCCCGCTGGGCCAAAACGGCCGCAGTGCAGCAGTCCCAGAGGGGAAAAAGGCCCAGGCGAGCCAGCGCGCGCGTCAGATTTTCAAATCTGACGGGCGGGGCCCAGGCATCAGCGAGAGAGAGAGGGGCGAGGGAGAGGTGAGGATGACATGTGGGCTCCACCTGTCATCTCTAACCTCGCGACAGAGAGGTCGGCGAGCTCATCGATGACACTATAGGGCACGGCAGGTCGAGCGGGTGGCACCATTGGACTCAGGGGGATGTTGCTGTTCGGGTGGTGGTGGAGGTGGTTGCTGGGGCAGCCTGGTTCGCCGGCGACGAGGCCACGCGGCGGAGGTGCTTCGGGCGTCGGTGGTTCCGGTCGTTACCGGCTGCAAAAAGAGTGAGGGAGAGAGGGGAAAGGGTCAGTGATGCCATGCAGTTCCATATCGAGAGAGAACGGGGGCGGAGGAGGCCTGTACCGCGTGAAGGCCGACGAGCCGAGGCGGCGGAGCTCAAGCTCGATCTCGAGCTCAGGCGGCTCTGGAGGCAAATGGGTGGTGCGGGAGGTTGATTAGGAGTGTGGGGGAGCGACAGGGAGTGCGAGAGAGGCTCGGGGTCGTCTTATATATGCTGGCCAAGGTCCACCATAGGCGCGGCCTACGGGGGTCCGCGGGATAGGCTCAGGTGGCCGTTAGAGAGGAAATGGAGGGCTCAGGGGTGTTCGTGGGAGTGGTTTAGGGTGCCAGGGAGAGAGAGGAGGAGCGGAACGAGCTGCGGGCGGGCCACAGGAGCGGCGCGAGCATTGGCCCAGCGGGGCGGCGTTCTGCGGGGGACGCAGCGTCAACGGTCGGGTGCTCTGCCAGGCGCTCCAGAGCGCGACTTTGGCCGGCATCCGCGGTTTTCGCGCGTCCTCACGCGTCCACTTGTGTCTGGCAACTGCAGGGGGTGGGGCAAAAGCTTGGGAGAGCCTTGGATGCTCTAGAAAGCTAAGAGGAGAGAAGGAGGCTGAGAGAGAGAGAGGATTCCATTGTCCAGAGAAGAAAAATGGGGCTCTCCCCCTTCATCATTGCTTCCTCAGGCAGCAAGCCACACAGGTGCTAGAGGGGGACTAGGAGGGGTCGTGGTAGAAAGTTGAGCCTACGGAGATTAGTGGAAGAAGCCAAAAATGGGATTTTGGTAAAGTGGCAGAAGGTGTTTGATGCTGGTTTGGGCAAGTAGATGATTTCCATTTGCCATGATGCTCCACAGGGTGAAATGTCACATATAATTAGGGCCTTCCACCAATTTTGAGCTCATTTGGGCAAAGTTGCCAATGCAACTTTTGTAAACCCTAGATATTTGCAGAAATGAACTTCTGCAGATCTAGTTGAGCAAACCACTTCCCCTTGATGCACCACTTAGTGTGGTGGCTTCATTTGGTCGTGTGAACATGCTCACAAAAGTTGGGGTCAAGGAGAGAAAGTTGGCAGTACAAAGTTGTTCAAATTTGAATCTAGACAGAGATGGTTTTGGGGCACTTTTGTGAACCAAAACAGTTTGAATTGAGCTGAAACTTTGGAATGTCATCATATTATGTATATCTGACTTTCTAGAATTTTCTTGGATTTTTATGAAAATATTTCCTGTAGAAATATTTCAAATCCTTGAAATGGGCAGAAATGGTTTTGGGAGGTTTTGTCCAATATTTTGAACATGACCATGTGTTGAAACTCTTATATATGGAAAATATATGTCCACAGAGTTTCCCTGATTTTTGTCAAATATTTTTGAAACAATAAAATAATTTTTCCCTATTAAAGAACATTTCTGGCCTTAAGAAAAAGCTTTTAAATAAAATTGGAAATAACCTTTAAAATTATATTTTTGTGGTTTATGGGAATCCTATATCTATTAGGTTTCAAATATACTCTTTGAAATATTTTTCATACCCTAAATCAAGTACTTGTAGTGCAAGCCTCAATTCAGGGGTTTTTGGAAAACTAAATTTTGAAAATACTTTTTGGCCAATTTATTTTTGTAAGAAAATACTATATTGCACTATACACATGGCATGATCATTGGACAGAAGTTTGGGGTAGGGGGATGAAGTATATAAAGTGGAGTAGTTGACTTTAAAGAGCACTTGAAAAATCAAAGAGAGAAAACCAACTCCAAATAAAAGCCAAATAATGCAAAAGTTTTTTTGGTCCAAATTTTCATGTTTTATCAATGCAAATGACATGTTACAAAATGCAGGGTGTGACAGACCTACCCCACTTACAAGAATCTCGTCCTGAGATTCCTAAACTAGGCTTTAAAGAGATACGGAAACTTGGATCTAAGGTGGTCTTCACGTTCCCAGGTTGCTTCTGCTTCAATGTGGTTGCTCCACTGGACCTTGAAGTACTTGATGGTGCGGCTTCGAGTGCGTCGCTCAGCCTCGTCCAAAATGCAGATGGGCCTCTCACGGTAGGTCAAATTAGGCTGAAGGTCAATGGCTTTGTGATTGACGTCCTTGTAAAGATCAGGCTTGTCTGGAACTTGGAGACACTTTCGGAGTTGTGATACGTGGAATACGTTGTGCACATCGGATAGTTCAGGTGGCAGTTCCAACTGGTAAGCCACTTCTCCTCGCCATTCAGTGATCTTGAAGGGGCCGATGTATCTTGGTGCGAGCTTTTCTTTGACATGGAAGCGTTGGGTTCCCTTGAGAAGTGTGACCCGGAGATAGACATGGTCTCCAACTCGGAAGGTCATGTCTCTTCGACGTGAGTCAGCATCGCTCTTCTGTCTTGACTTGGCAGTCTTCAAACGCTCTCTGACAAGCCGGACTTGCTCTTCTGCTTCACGGAGGATATCGGGCCCAAAGACTAGTCCTTCTCCCATCTCTGACCAATTGAGCGGTGTGCGACACTTGCGTCTGTACAACACCTCAAATGGTGCCATCCGGAGGCTTGACTGATAACTGTTGTTGTAGGAGAACTCGGTGAAAGGGAGGCAATCTTCCCACCTAGCTCCATATGCTAAGACACAGGCTCGGAGCATGTCTTTGAGTATCTGATTCACTCGCTCTATCTGACCTCCAGTCTGTGGGTGGAAAGCAGTGCTGAAGGACAACTTCGTCCCCATGGCCTCTTGGAACTTCTTCCAGAACCTTGAGGTAAATTGGGTCCCTCTATCCGACACAATCTCCTTGGGAACACCATGAAGACATACGATTTGGTTGATGTAGAGACTGGCTAACTGGTTCCCCTTGTGGGTCGTCTTGACGGGAATGAAGTGGGCCACCTTGGTCAAATGGTCAATAATGACCCATATGGAGTCATGCCCCTTGCTTGACCTGGGTAATCCGGTGTGAAGTCCATCCCGACTTTGTCCCACTTCCATTCAGGCACCTTGAGAGGTTGTAACAATCCAGCGGGTCGCTGATGTTCAGCCTTGACTCTCTGGCACACGTCACACTTAGCGACGAAAGCAACTATCTCTCTCTTGATGCCATGCCAACAGAATCTTTCCTTCAGGTCTTGATACATCTTGGTCCCTCCAGGATGGATGGAATACGGGGTGTCGTGAGCTTCTTGCAAGATCAAGTTCTTGAGCTCAACCTTGTTGGGTACGCAAATTCGATTCCCGAACCACACAATTCCTTGCTCATCTTCTGAGAATCCTGGGGCCTTGCCTTGCTTCATCTTCTTCTTGATGCCTTCGATGTTTACGTGTCCTTTCTGTGTTTCCTTAATATCATCCATCAAGGTAGGCCTAACTTCGAGGTTGGCCAAGAATCCTGGTAGAACCAGTTCCAACCTGAAGCTTTCAAGTTCTTCGTACAAGGCGGGTAGCCTTTTCTTAACCATAGCGTTCAAGGAACAAGCCTTTTTGCTTAAGGCATCTGCTACCACATTAGCCTTCCCAGGGTGGTATTGAACACTGAGGTCATAATCCTTGATCAACTCTAGCCATCTTCTTTTCCTCATGTTCAATTCTTTATGAGTGAAAATATACTTCAGACTTTTGTGATCCATGTATATCTCACACCGCTTCCCTAGGAGGTAATGTCGCCATGTCTTCAGGGCATGAACCACTGCTGCTAATTCAAGATCATGAGTAGCATAGTTCTCTTCATGAGGACGTAGCTATCTGGATAGATATGCTACGACTCTGCCTTCTTGCATAAGAACACCTCCAAGTCCAGTTCGGGAGGCATCACAATATATCACAAATTCCTTGTGAATATCAGGTGTAGCCAGAACTGGGGCAGTGGTCAATCTCTTCTTCAGTTCCTGGAAGCTCTCTTTGCACTTTGGTGTCCACTCAAACTTCTTGTCCTTCTTCAAGAGCTGGGTCATGGGTCGGGCAATGCTTGAGAATCCTTCAACGAACTTGCGGTAATATCCCGCGAGTCCAAGGAAGCTTCTGACTTCCTTCACATTGCTCGGGATTTTCCATTCAGTCACGGCTTGAATTTTGGTGGGATCCACTGACAACCCTTCAACAGTCAATTTATGACCCAAGAATCCAACTTCATGCAACCAAAATTGGCACTTGCAGAACTTGCAGTACATTTGGTGCTCTCGAAGCTTGTCTAGGACCATCCTCACGTGTTGCTCGTGCTCTTCTTCCATCTTCGAGAAGACAAGAATGTCATCAATGAAGACGACAAACTTGTCCAAATATTCCATGAAGACCTTATTCATGAGATACATGAAGTAAGATGGGGCATTGGTCAATCCAAAGGACATGACCGTGCACTCATACAGGCCATATCTGGTTACAAATGCCGTCTTCAGAATATCTTGGGGTCTGATTTTTAGCTGGTAGTACCCATATCTGAGGTCGATCTTGGAGAACACCTTGGCCCCATTGAGTTGATCAAACATATCCTCAATCTTTGGAAGTGGATACTTTTTTCTGATTGTAACTTCATTGAGGGAGCGGTAGTCAATGCACAAGCGTATGGTACCGTCCTTCTTTGCCACAAACAGGACAGGTGATCCCAAAGGGGAGGCACTAGGGCGGATAAATCCCTTCCTCAACTGCCCTTCCAGTTGCTTCTTCAACTCTGCTAACTCTTCAGATCCCATTCTATAAGGCTTCTTATAGATGGGTCCTACTCCGGGTATGAGCTCGATAATGAACTCAATGTCTCGGTCAGGAGCATTCCCAGTAGCTCATCAGGAAAGACATCGGGGTATTCGCATACTACCGGCACTTGCTCCAATCCAACTTCTAATAGACAGTTGACTTGGGCGCCTTGAGCAGAGGAGGGGTTGGGAGCAAACTTAACTTCAACTCCTTGGTCATTGGTCACAGTGACTGTCCGGTTGGCGCAATCTAACAAGCCTTGGTGCTTGATGAGCCAATTCATTCCTAAGATCACATCCAAGCCTTGTGATCTGAAGATGATAAGGTCTGCTAGGAATTCTACCCCGTTAATGACAATTCTGACTCCCTTACAACCTACCTTGGCTCTCATCTCTGCTCCGGGGGTTTGTACCACCATACGGTTATTTAGGGGTGTAGGGTTCATGCCACTATTTAATGCAAACTCTTGGGTGACAAATGAATGTGTGGCTCCAGAATCAAACAAGACAGTTGCATGTGTTGAGTTGACAAGGAACGTACCCAGCACGGCGTCCGGGTCTTCCTGGGCTTCTTCTGCAGTGACATGATTCAGATGACCCTTGCCATTGTTGGGTGGGTTTGTTGGAAATATGCCCTAGAGGCAATAATAAAATGATTATTATTATATTTCCTTGTTCATGATAATTGTCTATTATTTATGCTATAATTGTGTTATCCGAAAATCATAATACATGTGTGAATACATAGACCATAACATGTCCCTAGTGAGCCTCTAGTTAACTAGCTCGCTGATCAACAGATAGTTATGGTTTCCTGACTATGGACATTGGATGTCATTGATAACAGGATCACATCATTAGGAGAATGATGTGATGGACAAGACCCAATCCTAAGCATAGCACAAGATCGCGTAGTTCGTTTGCTAGAGCTTTTCCAATGTCAAGTATCATTTCCTTAGACCATGAGATCGTGTAACTCCCAGATGCCGTAGGAGTGCTTTGGGTGTACCAAACATCACAACGTAACTAGGTGACTATAAAGGTATACTACATGTATCCCTGAAAGTATCTGTCGGGTTGACACGGATCGAGACTGGAATTTGTCACTCCGTATGACGGAGAGGTATCTCTGGGCCCACTCGGTAATGCATCATCATAATGAGCTCAATGTGACCAAGTGTTTGGTCACGGGATCATGCATTACCGTACGAGTAAAGTGAGTTGCCGGTAACGAGATTGAACGAGGTATTAGGATACCGACGATCGAATCACGGGCAAGTAACGTACCGATTGATAAAGGGAATTGAATACAGAATTGATTGAATCCTCGACATCATGGTTCATCCGATGAGATCATCGTGGAACATGTGGGAGCCAACATGGGTATCCAGATCCCGCTGTTGGTTATTGACCGGAGTGTCGTCCCGGTCATGTATGTGTGTCTCCCGAACCCGTAGGGTCTACACACTTAAGGTTTGGTGACGCTAGGGTTGTAGAGATATTAGTATGCGGTAACCCGAAAGTTGTTCGGGGTCCCAGATGAGATCCCAGACTTCACGAGGAGTTCCGGAATGGTCCGGAGGTGAAGATTTATATATAGGAAGTCCAGTTTCGGCCATCAGGAAAGTTTCAGGTGTAATCGGTATTGTACTTGCACCACCGGAAGGGTCCCGGGGGTCCACCAGGTGGGGCCACCTATCCCGGAGGGCCCCATGGGCTGAAGTGGGAGGGGAACCAGCCCCTGGTGGGCTGGTGTGCCCCCATGGGCCTCCCCCTACGCCTAGGGTTGGAAACCCTAGGGGTGGGGGCGCCCCAGCTGACTTGGCGGGCAAGCCCCCCTTGGCCGCCCCCCCATGGAGATGGGATCTCCTAGAGCCGGCGCCCCCCCTAGGGGCCCTATATATAGTGGGGGGGGGGGACGCCAGCCGCACCCTAGCCCTTGGTGCCTCCCTCTCCCCTCGTAACACCTCTCCCTCTCGCTAAGCTTGGCGAAGCCCTACCGAGATCACCGCTGCTCCCACCACCACGCCGTCGTGCTGCTGGATCTCCATCAACCTCTCCCTTCCCCTTGCTGGATCAAGAAGGAGGAGACGTATTCCCCTACCGTACGTGTGTTGAACGTGGAGGTGCCGTCCGTTCGGCACTAGGATCTTCGGTGATTTGGATCACGACGTGTACGACTCCCTCAACCCCGTTCTCTTGAACGCTTCCGCTCACGATCTACAAGGGTATGTAGATGCACTACCCTCTCCCTCATTGCTAGATGACTCCATAGATTGATCTTGGTGATGCGTAGAAAATTTTAAAATTATGCAACGTTCCCCAACAGTGGCATCATGAGCTAGGTCTATGCGTAGTTGCTATGCGCGAGTAGAACACAAGATTGTTGTGGGCGTTGATTTTGTCAATTTACTTGCCGTTACTAGTCTTATCTTGATTCGGCGGCATCGTGGGATGAAGCGGCCCGGACCGACCTTACACGTACACTTACGTGAGACAGGGCCCACCGACTAACATGCACTAGTTGCATAAGGTGGCTAGCGGGTGTCTGTCTCTCCCACTTTAGTTGGATCGGATTTGATGAAAAGGGTCCTTATGAAGGGTAAATAGAAAGTGGCATATCACATTGTGGTTTTGGCGTAGGTAAGAAACGTTCTTGCTAGAAACCTATAGCAGCCACATAAAATTTTTGCAACAACAATTAGAGGACGTCTAACTTGTTTTTACAGCATATGCCGTGTGATGTGATATGGCCAGATTTACACATGCAAAACACTTAGGTTGACTTGACGAGCCTAGCATGTACAGACATGGCCTCGGAACACAAGAGACCGAAAGGTCAAACATGAGTCGTATGGAAGATACGATCGACATGGAGATGTTCATCGATGATGACTAGTCCGTCTCACGTGATGATCAGACACGGTCTAGTTGAGTCGGATCATGTATCACTTAGATGACTAGAGGGATGTCTAATCTGAGTGGGAGTTCATTAATTTTTTTAATTGGATGAACTTAATTATCATGAACTTAGTATAAAAACCTTTGCAAAATGTTTTGTAGATCAAATGGCCAACGCTCATGTCAGCCTCAACTTCAACGCGTTCCTAGAGAAAACCAAGCTGAAAGATGATGGCAGCAACTATACGGACTGGGTCCGGAACCTGAGGATCATCCTCATAGCTGCCAAGAAAGCATATGTCCTAGAAGCACCGCTAGGTGAAGCACCCATCCCAGAGAACCAAGACGTTATGAACGCTTGGAAGTCACGTGCTGATGATTACTCCCTCGTTCAGTGTGGCATGCTTTACAACTTAGAACCCGGGCTCCAAAAGTGTTTTGGGCAACACGGAGCATATGAGATGTTCGAAGAGCTGAAAATGGTTTTCCAAGCTCATGCCCGGGTCGAGAGATATGAAGTCTCCGACAAGTTCTACAGTTGTAAGATGGAGGAAAATAGTTCTGTCAGTGAGCACATACTCAAAATGTCTGGGTTGCACAACTGCTTGTCCCAGCTGGACATTAACCTCCCGGACGAGGCGGTCATTGACAGAATCCTTCAGTCACTCCCACCTAGCTACAAGAGCTTTGTGATGAACTACAATATGCAGGGGATGGTGAAAACTATTCCTAAAGTATTTTCAATGCTGAACCAGCGGAGGTGGAAATCAAAAAGGAACATCAAGTGTTGATGGTCAATAAAACCACTAGTTTCAAGAAAGGAAAGGGTAAGAAGAACTTCAAGAAGGACGGCAAGGGAGTTGCCGTGGCCGGTAAATCAGTTGCTGGGAAGAAGCCAAAGAATGGATCCAAACCTGAGACTGAGTGCTTTTATTGCAAGGGAAAGGGACACTGGAAGCGGAACTACCCCAAATACTTAGCGGAGAAGAAGGCCGACAACACTAAAGGTATATGTGATATACATGTAACTGATGTGTACCTTACCAGTACTCATACTAGCTCCTGGGTATTTGATACCGGTGCGGTTGCTCATATTTGTAACTCAAAACGGGAGCTGTGGAATAAGCGGAGAGTGGCAAAGGACGAGGTGACGATGCGCGTCGGGAATGGTTCCAAGGTCGATGTGACCGCTGTCGGCACGCTACCTCTACATTTACCTACGGGATTAGTTTTAAACCTCAATAATTGTTATTTAGTGCCAGCTTTGAGCATGAACATTGCATCTGGATCTCGTTTAATACGAGATGGCTATTCATTTAAATCCGAGAATAATGGTTGTTCTATTTATATGAGAGATATGTTTTATGGTCATGCCCCGCTGGTCAATGGTTTATTCTTAATGAATCTCGAACGTGATGTTACACATATTCATAGTGTGAATACCAAAAGATGTAAGATTGATAATGATAGTCCCACATATCTGTGGCACTGCCGCCTTGGTCACATCGGTGTCAAACGCATGAAGAAGCTCCATACAGATGGACTTTTGGAGTCTTTTGATTTCGAATCATTTGACACGTGCAAACCAGCCTCATGGGTAAAATGACCAAGACTCCATTCTCCGGAACAATGGATCGAGCAACCAACTTATTGGAAATTATACATACTGATGTGTGCGGTCCAATGAGCGTTGAGGCTCGCGGTGGCTATCGTTATGTTCTCACTCTCACTCATGACTTAAGTAGATATGGGTATGTCTATTTGATGAAACACAAGTTTGAGACCTTTGAAAAGTTCAAGGAATTTCAGAATGAGGTAGAGAATCAACGTGACCGAAAGATAAAATTCTTACGATCAGATCATGGGGGAGCATATTTAAGTCACGAATTTGGTACGTAGTTAAGGAAATGTGGAATCTTTCACAACTCATGCCGCCTGGAACACCTCAGCGTAACGGTGTGTCCGAACGTCGTAATCGCACTCTATTGGATATGGTGCGATCTATGATCTCCCTCACTGATTTACCGCTATCATTTTGGGGATACGCTCTAGAGACAGCTACATTCACTTTAAATAGGGCACCGTCTAAATCCGTTGAGA